>NC_134484.1:74452390-74691004 GCF_040206685.1 Ascaphus truei
GCGTGATTTTGCATTGACAATATTGGAGTCTAATGAAGGGCCTCCTATACGTGGAGCAAAGAGTACAGAGGCACTTTTTGTCAAAGTCGAATGAAAAACAATGATCATCTGATTCACACAGTGATACCCGCCTCCCAAGCGCTTGCTGTCTCCTCTGCAAGGACAGCAAAAAGCTCCTGGTAGAGCGAGCGGCAGCAAGCGAGAGCGAGCGGCAGCACCTAAGCGCTTACTATGTCCAAGGCCTTAGGAGGAAGTATGAGGGGCTCCATCTTTTACATGTTAGTTTTGAGTCTGTGTAAGGTCATCCAGGATGATATAGCAGAGAGACATTCAGAGACTTTCGTCTGTAGAACAGGTATAAGATCAGGAGTTGAAAAGTTAATTTATGTTTCAGCAGCATAGAGATGATATTTGAAACCTCGAGACATTGTAAAGTCACCAACTATACAGAGAAAAGAGCAGCTGTCCTAGGACAGGCCCCTTAGGTATACCCACAGAGAGATCGGTTGAGGAGGAGGAGGTGTTAGCAAAACAGACACTGAAAGTACGATGAGAGAGGTAAGAGGAAATCCAGGATAGAGCCCTGTTACAGATCCTAGAGTATAGAGAATTTGAAGAAGAAAATGGTGGTCTACTGTATCAATAGCTGCAGAGAGTTCAAGTAATATAAGCAGGGTGTAATGACCTTGGTCTTTGGCCGCATAGAGGTCATTAATTATTTTGGTGAGGTCTGTTTCGATGGAGTGAGCAGTGCAGAAGCCAAATTGTAGAGGATCTAGGAGAGAATAGGAGGTAAGAAAATGTTCTTCATTGCAAGCACTTCAAATATAACAAGAACAAAAGGTAATTTTAAAACAAACAGTAGTCTTATAGCAAACAATAAACTGCACCCAACAGGATGGTTTTTAGGCTCCAATTTGGAAGGAATACTAGTTTGAGATGTTGGTGTTTCACCAGAGCTTAGAATGTGTTGGTAGGGGGCTTTTAGAAGTTTGAAGTAATAGGGACTTATCACCTTTAGGAACCTCAATTTCTCGCTGATTCCTGGCTGTCCTGTCCACCGGATGTATGACTATTCTTCTGGCCAGCTTTCCCTTGACTACCTCATGGGGATACAGCTCTGGCTGCTCCGGTCCTTGTATCACCTCTCACCTCCCAAGATATATCGCCACTAGGGGTGAACCTGAATTAGACTATTATTTTTTGTATTGTGTTCCTCCCTTTCAGAGCTTAACCAGAGCTAGCTAAGGGTGTTAAAGTGTATAAGAGGGCAAATTGGGTTTCATCAGGTATCACAAAGGAAGAAGTTGGTATAGAAGTTGCCTTGCCAAATTGGTGATGAATGTCCGTCCATCAGAAGGGCTAAACAACAGGAATCTGTGAGTAGATCATTCCTTGCTCAAAGCCTATATGTACATCTTCACTAATTCCACCCAGATAAACTTACATGTGGTGAGCCAAATGATACCTGGGTAGCCGCCTTCACATCCCCTGCACCTGGGCAATGCCACTGGAGGCAGATTGCAGTATTTCCTTCTAGATTCCACCTGCCCTGGAACCACCAGAAAAAGTTTCAGATTGGTCTGGCAACATCTGCATTCAAGAGAGTGTTACCTGTGAAATATGCCACTATGAAAACGTATTTGCATATTTCCCACACATATTTTCAACAAACAACTGAATTAATAATTCTTAATAAATCTACAAAAACATATTTTTATTGTGTCACATTGCGGTTTCCGCGTGATTTTGCATTGACAATATTGGAGTCTAATGAAGGGCCTCCTATACGTGGAGCAAAGAGTA
The DNA here is from genome assembly GCF_040206685.1 of Ascaphus truei. Classification (NCBI taxonomy): domain Eukaryota; kingdom Metazoa; phylum Chordata; class Amphibia; order Anura; family Ascaphidae; genus Ascaphus; species Ascaphus truei. Next base: position 74,454,197 of record NC_134484.1, read on the forward strand.
CAGAGGCACTTTTTGTCAAAGTCGAATGAAAAACAATGATCATCTGATTCAGTAGAGAGAGACCAACAGATATAATGAACAAAACAATCAGAATAAATGTAGGAAATTAAATCGAGAGTTGGTTGGGACCTGTATCAAGGTAAGTGATAATATCAGTAACTGAAACTAGAAAAACTTACAGACCGGAAGGGTTTAATCCTATGGGTGCAATTCATGAGTGAACATTGCTGCTGTGGCAGAGCAAAGAATTACTGGAGTGTTTTTTTGTTTCACCACCACAATGTTTTTTTTTTCTGCTTCATTGTATTTGAAAGGGGACAGTATTCAAATTAGCTCATTTTTCGCTAACACTGACTTTAACATTTTAAAATGTAATGCAAGCTGACAGATACAATTGTGGCTTCGAACATTTTATTTCTTTTAGTTGTACAAAAACGTGTCTCCAATAAAGTTCAACACATGTTAAGAATAAGCTATTGAAATTAATTTTTTGCCTTTTCCTAGCTAACTTCCACAGCTGGGTTGAACTACCCTGAAAGAAGATATCACCTCCCCCCTTCTGCTCCCGAGTTTATCATGTTGTATACGTAATAAGTAAATGGCATAATACAGGGTTAACATTAACAGTGGGCAGGCCGTTCTGCAAAATTATACAGCGCTTTTGAGCACAATCAAGACCCGTACATGAGTCTCAAGCAATTGGAAAGTAAATATACAGTAACATAGAGTCAGTACGGTATGTGTGATATTTGAGAAATATTTAAAACCAGAGACATAACATAAAACACAGACAAAGCTCAGTGCACATCCAGAAAAACTTATATACGGTACAGTGCCTAAATATACATGTATACATGTACAAACGTGGTCTGCCGTGAAGTTTGGCTCAAGGGCTTACAACAATTTGGCCAAAATGTTAAACTAAAAGACCATTTTATTTATTAGTTATTTATACATGTATATTTAGGCACTGTACCGTATATAAGTTTTTCTGGATGTGCACTGAGCTTTGTCTGTGTTTTATGTTATGTCTCTGGTTTTAAATATAAATTGCCATGCTCAGTAGCACTCCTCTGTGAAACTTATATGCTTATATATATGTTGTGGGTATTTTGGGGGTTCAATTTGAGCTTGTAGGTGTTCTGTATGTTTTATAATATTTGAGAAATAGCCTTAATTTATTATTGGGTTTATGTCACCTAGTAAATATATCATGTAAAAATAGCACATATTAAAATAAGCACATAACATATAATGTAGCAGAACCCACAACCTAAATACTGACAGTTACTCTGTTGAAGAATATTTTGCTTTAATGCAATTATATATGATTCCAACATTTAATAGCAACTTGGGTCTGACAAAGTAACTTACATGTAAGGCCTTTTTAAATATCTATTTACTATCTCATAATTACTTTCCACTTAAGAAGTGCCTAGCACTTGTTCAAACATCACTTCCACGAAGGATACATTTAGTCCATAAAGGAGTGTGCTTGTGTGTGGGTCTATGTGCCAGTGGGGATATTGTACAACCCACATATTTCACATCTTCAATCTTTATTGATTTTTTTGCAGACACATGTCAAAGAAGCGCAACAATATTTTGGGACCACTGTACTAGTCTCAATAAAATATACAACTTTTTCTATGAATTGTTTTGACCCAATAAATGCTCTTGTATTTTCATGTGTTATACTGTATATGAAGGGAACACAGGGAACCAGAGCACTAATTAATAATACTGGTGCTTCCCTGATTTAAGTTGGAGGAAAACAATGTCCAAGTAACACTCTTTTATCTTCCTACGTGGTCTCTGTTTCTGTGTGAGTAGCAGTCTGCTGGAGTGTGACACGAGATATATATTTCCAAAAATGTCTTAAAGTCAATCAAAAACAAAATATATTTTTCTGCACCACCAGACTCCAAAGCAAAAAGAAAAGAGGAAAATAAAGCAGTATAAGAATGTGTGGCAAATCTCCAAGTGCTAATCTTATTGTCCACACAATTAGGCACGCACACATTGCATAATATAGCAAAGGGCAAAGCACACTGAAAACCTCTGCAAAGACTTCCATATATACAGTATTGTGCAGAGTTTATAATTGCATATTCCTGCCATGAGCTTTCATTAGGGGTCTTAGCATCAGTGTGGTTCTGTATAAATTTGTAGGCAATAAATATGTTCTGATGTCTGAGCATCAGTGGATTTCTGTGTGTGTGTGTGGAGTTTCAGTACTAATGGGTATTTGAACATCAGTAGTGTCCTTTGTGCTCAAGGATGTTAAGCATCTTAAAATCATATTGACATATTGAAAATTGACAGCAAATGAAATCAGACATTCAGAAAAATGCTGCAAATTGCACCTATTTTTGCATTATTATCTTTGTTTTACTTTTATATAACTGCAATGCATAAGCAGTGTTTAGTGCCTGCTTGTTAGGGGATTGCTGAGTTGAAGGCAGAAAGCCAAAAATGGACAGTTGGGAATAAGAGAGAGACAGAGCTTTGAGGAGCAAGAGCAACATCTTCACTGTATGGCTCAGGCCCCAGTGCGTGCGGTGCTCGCGCGAGACGGGATTCCTGGTGGCTCTCGTTCCTGGCAGCAGCGCTATCTGGTGGACTTCAGGCAGCACGCGATGGGGAGGCGAGGCAGGGGCATGTCCATGACATCACGTGACTTGTTCACCCTCTTTGGCTGAACCGCCGCCGTGATGTGGCCAGCACTCTGTCGCCACAAGTAAAGACAAAATTGTTGTCTTTGCAAAATGTGATTGTTCATTGGGCATTGGGCGGGCCGGTGCAGGCAGCTACTAGGGCCGACCCCATAGAGGGCCGTACCTTGTGTGTGCCGCACACGCCGTCCCTGTTGCAGCCGTGGCCACTGGGGACCTAGCCTATCAGAGCTGCTCCTGAGGACTGTCTGCCTAGCCTAGATTTGACAAGATTAATTTATTAGAAACTTCACCTCTTGGCAAGTCAAGAGTAAGTGGGGTAAATCTGAGGGCCCAACAAAAATAAAAATTGACACAGGTTAAGAATTAATCACAGATTACCCCTTTTTTTCCCCATCATATTGCTCTGTTATTGGTTCATTCAATGCTCATTGTGGAGGAAACACAGATTTTTGGAACAGCTATGTTGGTTTTATAGTGCTTCCATGTGCTGCTAAATATTATTGAAGAATCTATGAGGAACACACCACATGTAATGAGGCAGCTGTATTTTCTGGAGGTTTCAAGGCTAAACGCAGTAAGAAAACAAGATAGAGCCATGTGCCAGGCTGTGGTGGCAACAAGACATTGGTAGGATCAGATCTGAAGCAAGAGCAAGCCTAGGAAAAGAAAGTATGTGACTGTAGCAGATCTGCATCGAGGTGAGGCACAGCTTCAAGGCACAAGAACTGCAAGAGAAAGCTTAATGCTGTCCAAGGTACTACAGAGTTTCTAATGAAAACTCATCAGGATTACTGATACTTACTATATCTAACCCCTGACACTAGTATGGTAATTAAAACAGTTTCTAAACAAGGATATACTGTACAAAATTAGTACTGAAAACATAAATGTAAACAGGGTGGGGGGAGAATAGTCCTGTGGATGTATGAAGAATGTCACAGGAACTAGCATTAAGAGAGCCGTGTTGGAGCAGATATTGAATTCAATTAACATTTCATTAAGTTTATGGATCTAATTATTAGGGAAACTAGTAATAGCTCTGAAAATTAGAAATACGAGGATAACATGACTGGATGTCGATGCGTTTAGACCAGTGTTTTCACTAATGTGGGAGGATATGCTCAAAGGGATGCTCGAAGATTGTTCCCAAACAAGTATCTGGGCACACTGTGGAACTTGCCATGCTACTATCTGAAGACAATAAGAGGCCTGCTCTAGTAGCCTTAATAACCCACTTATCAAGGCTTTTTAGCTGTTATCGACCAAAAATGCCAACAGCGATTCAGGAAGCCTCAATAAATGAGCGGCGAAAGTATTAATCGACATTTTTTGCTGCCGCCAAAAACACATCGCTAAGTGAGCCGCGATAAGCCACTTATCGGCAGGTTTTGAAACTCGTGCAATTCTAGTAGTCTCGATAAGGTTATCGAGGCTTATCGAGGCTCTAGAATAACGAGTTTCTCCCAAATTCCTCTCGCAAGAAAAAGTTGGCGTGAAGCTGGTGAGAAGCTTCTGAGGCAGTGAGAGAGGTACTTAGGGTCTTCGGAGCTGATACACATTAACATTAGCACTGTAGGCCCCCGGCATTAATCAGATGCATGAAAAATGCATTTACAGGCAACTTCATTACCTTAGCGGCTAACCTCTAAGGAAATGAAGGGGTAAACTAAAGGTGCAATGTTTATTGTGGGTAGGAGGGTAGGTGAAGGTGGTATTTGGGCCTTGGTGGGTGTTTAGGCCTTGTGGGGTGTTGCAGGTGGAGTAAACCCCTTAATTACCTTAGCGCTTAATACGGCTAAGGTAATTAAGGGGTTAACCCCTCCCGCTACCCACCCAGTAGGTATAAACACCCACAAAGGGCCAAATGCCAACTTCACCAATCCCTGCTACCCACAATAAACATTCAATAACACAACATTTTTACTACCTACCTCCTCTACCCCAAACAACTCCCCCAACACATACAGTACAGTAATGGGCAAAATTACTATTATCCAGATATGGATAATTGCTAATTTGTCCATTCTAAATCAAACATTAGCCAACCAACATAAATAAAGTAACTAAAACTTCTACTGACCCCTGCCATCATGAATGGTGTCCTCATCACCATACTCCAGATCCATGTCCTCCACTGGCAGCAAAAGTACAAGAATAAATACAATCTAATGGCCCTTATCCCCTTAAGCACCTTAGCGGTTATAACCGCTTTAGTAATTAATGGGTTAACCCATCCAAATGAGCTATTATCCATATCTGGATAATAGTAATTTTGGCCATTACTGTACTGTATGTGTTGGGGGAGGTTGTTGGAGGCAAAGGAGGTGGGTAGTAGGATTGCTGTGTTCATTTATGTGTATTGGAGGTAGAGTGATTGGGTGAAGTGGGTAGTAGCCCCAAGGGTGCGTATTTAGGCCTTCCAGGGGGTAGCAGGACTGGTTAACCCCTTCACTACCATATAAGTTCCCAGCACTATGGTAGTGAAGGGGTTAACTCCTCCCACGACCTTCCCAGTAGGCGTAACTACCCACCCTTGGGCTACTGCCCCCTTCATCCACCCCCTCTGCCCCCAATATACAGACTATTGAAGTTTCACCCCTTTATTACCTTAGCCGCAAGCCACTAAGCTAATGAAGCTATTTTAATAACAATTTTATTACTAGTGTACGTGAGCAGGGGGACTCCGGAGCAGAACCGCATTGATTTCAGGTCCGGGGACCCCCTGCTTCCTGAGATACAGGCCCTGTTAAGGGGTACCGGTATCACTTACGCAATTAAGTGTCTCGCCTTACATGACCGGGACATTTAAATGCATAGGAGATACCGGTACCCCATAACAGGGTCTGTATCTCAGGGAGCAGGTGGTCCATGGACCTGAAATCAACGAGGTTCTGCTCCGGAGAGCACATGCTCATCTACACTAGTAATACAATTGTTATTAAAACCCTGCGATCGCTAGCGAGTTATGCACAGGGAGAGGTGACTCTCTCTGTGCAGCTCTCTATGCTGCCCGTCCATATCACTGCAGATCCACAAGTGAGAAATTTTTAGAGAGGCAAATATCACATTATTGCTCCTCACCAATTTTGGTTATTTAGCTATCGCTGGTCTTCAGAGTCTTTCTGATACTGTGATAACTACACTGACAAAACTGGCGGCATAACAGGCCCAGCAAGACGTTTTATGAAGGCTACTAGAATAGGCCCCTAAGTGTCCCAAAATGTCATTATAGTCTGTGTTCTGAATGCTTTCCTAGCACATAAGTCTTTGTGCCAGGGTATTTCTCAAGGTCACCCCTCAGGAGCAACAACCAGAGAAGGTTGTTAGGGCAACACAAGCCTTAGTGATAAATAGAGCTAAATTCATTGGGTAACCAAGGATTAATTAGAAAAATGTGAAAACCTAAACTGTTGTTTGTTATTAAGTACTAATGCTGGGGAACTCTGTCATGTGTATTTTGCATTGTTTAGTTTTCTTATTGTTTTGTTCAAGCACTTGTATAATTCAGAATATATTCTTTTTCTGCTGGATGTTAAGTGTTGCCCCATCACAATTAAAATGTGGTGATCTTTTTGCATTTTTAATTAGTGTATAAAGTTTTGTATCTATATTGGTATTATGTTTTGGGAAATTGTGGTTTTCCTTTGTTGTAACACTCTTGTGACGATAGGGGGTTGCCATACTGCATTAATAAAGGTCAAGCCCGACTGGCTGCCCTTAGAAACCGTATGTCAAGGGCTGAAGTGTCAGCTCTTGGGTCTCGTTGCGCGCCCTAATGTATTCTCCTGTATTTCTGTTCCCATTTTATGGACCCCTGCAGGAATATAAGCTAGGGATGCCAGGTATAGTCAGGATCCCTGTTAGGAAATAGCTGCAAGACAGGGACTTTTGGACCAGGACATTAAGGGTGGATATTAGGGAGCAACTATGGTTAAAATGTGTATTAAGTGTTGCCGACCGGGGTAGCTGTTATGTTAAACGCAAATAGTGTATAATTTGCGGGTACCCGTCTGTACATAAGGACGGGGAGGGTTGTGAAGTCCCATGTAAAGTATAGCAAAAACCTGACCTGTTTGTGGGCTTTACCTGTTACCCTTGTCCCAGAAACATGAACCTTCAGGAGTGTAAGTTTCAGGTGGGATATTTGGGTCAAAATGTATTCCTTTTGTTTGCAGGAGTTCGTGGGACAAATTTACTGGAGGTCCAGTAATTACACCGGGGCTCTCCAGTGTTGCCCACAATCCTATGTAAGGGATTGCACAATCAAAGCTATCTCTCTCTCTCCTCTCTCCTTTCTCCTCTCTCTCCTCTCTCCTCCTCATCTAAAATGTTTCTCCCTGAAAATGTGTATTAAAACAATAAACTATTCAGGGGTTAATTATGAATTAAAGCATTCCTTCCAACGACCATCTAATTTTTGTCATAGCACCACAAATAGGGTAGGGTAGTTTTTTTCTGGCATAAGGGAAATCAGGCCCTACTCAATAAATATTTACATAACGTAAAAGATATTAGCTACAGGTAGTCCAGTGCCTTCCTCTTTTCAGCATATCATGCTTAAAAACTAACTTTGAACATTTGTAAAAAATGGTTTCTGGTAAATAAATAAAATAATTAATATTTTAATTACCAAGTAACAGTATATCATCATAAGGTTGTAACAGTGTTTGTTTTTCCTGCGAATCATTGAACAATAACATAGGAAATAGGTCAGTGCTACAACATTTATAACCTGTCAATTGTTAGATGTACATGGGCAATGCAAATGACAACAATTCCAGCAAAACATAACCATTTAGTTGAGAATGGAAGCATTCTTACTCCATTTAGAGAACTGTTTTTATTCATATAATAATTCTTGAAGCCCACCAATCCTTCCTCACATGTCCTAGGTAGAAATTAAACATCACTCTGCTGATTGGAGAATGAAGACCAGACAAATGAGTGATTCTGCATGAAACACTGCCCGTTTGTATTTATTTCCACACTAAGCCATACAATAAGGAGATCATTACAATAATACATGCAACAGGGTTCAGATTTGTTCCTTCATCTTTAGTTTGAGTGCTGGAGAAACACAGTGTTCTGAACATAAATATTGCACAACTATATATAAATGTAATATTTAAATTCCATATGTATTTCTCTTTTTCCAATCTGTGGATAGCATAAATTAGTGTTGGTCATGGATTGGGACATAAAATGTAATAAAATTGGTGCTTGGACATACTTAATTTAATAAAGGTTGATGGTATTTGCTCAGTCCTCGTTGGTTCTATATTAAAGTGACAGCTTAATTGGCAGTTGTGACCTGGAGCTAATTAGGTCTAATATGGAAGTCAATAATTGTTGGCCTCCTACAGTTAAAATAACCTGGTGAGGTAATAGTTATTATCACATTACTGTAAAGTTTCCCATCAATATATTTTAAGGACTTACAGTACAAAATTGATGCATATTTCAATTACCGTGCTACAGCGATAAATAAGAAAGAGATGTTTAAAAGGATAAGCAACTTCAAATAACATCAGAATATTTGAACTAAATTATCTTGTCCACTAGTGCAGACACTTCTATACAAAACTAATTTTAAATGTGAAAAAATAGCCTGTCTCTGTTTGATATTTGATCAAATCACTTAACTACCATGCCTCTCTTTGGTCAATTAGCAAATATATCAAACTCCAGTATGGTATTGGTAACATGGTGGTAAAATTCAAGGTCAACCCAAGTCAACACCAAAAACCATGATGAAGGTTAATCCATAACCGGTAGGAAATCGCTGCCACTGCATATCAAGTATTCCATGCCTGGTAATGTATCAGAAAAAAAATTACATTTAAAAGTGCAGTTGTATTTCGTAGATTCAAAACACTGTCTTAATACAAACTTCCTTGTTCATTCAACCATACTGGCTGTAGACCTCATTGTGAAATGTATTTGTCTCTTTCTGTAAAAATATTGATTTTCAGGGCCTCTATAAATATGACACCCAGTCAATTATTTATTTTATGGCGCAACTATGATCACTGTATTATTTACATGAGTTACAGTCAATATGAGCCACTTTTTAGCTCCTAACAAAAATGTTACAATATGTTGAAACAGCTGTTTGTGAGTAGGTTTACTGGCTATTCACATCTTTAACCCAGACAGTGCTGAAAAAGCTGTGTAATGCGGCAGGCATAAGCTTATAGGAATCCATGTTAAAATGGGAAAGAAGCAAAAGGTGACACTGTGTGTTCATTTGCATGTCATTACCCAGAATCCTTGGCTGCAGTGGAAGCATTGTATGCTATGAGATAATGGTGAAAGACAGGGTTGCAGACCTGTCTGAGACATGTGAATGTGCTCACAAGTGGTATTTTTATTTAGTGTATGTATTATGTATTCAATGGTATTTGTTCTATTGCTTTTATGCATCTGGACCAACATTCAAGTGGGGATGCAGAAAAAAGGACAGGAGTTCTGGGGCTATAAGAAGTTCACTTTATTTGTACCTACTGCTGCGACACACTTTATTCGAGCAAATACCCAGTATGTACCTGGCAGATACCTGGAATGCGCCGCTCCTCACCTCTGACAAGCCCCGTTGCATTTGCCTTCCCAGCCTGGGTTCATGCCTGGCTGATGGGCGGCTGATCTGTTAAATGATAATGATTAGGATTTAATAGGCTGCAATGCTTCGCGTGTCTACCAGATGGCATAAATTCATGAATTGTAATGCAGTATATATATATATACTGTGCAGAATTGCAGCCAGCGGGAATAAAATGCTTTAATCCCTGCCTGGAAAATAACTCAATGCACTCGGGCAGAAAACAGTCACAAACCTCAATACACCCGGGTATACCCGAATTCGTGGGACTAGCCAAGCTCGAATAAAGTGTGTCGCCAGTGTAGATTCTCATGTATCCTTTCTGTAAAAGTAACATACCCGGACAGACATCTCTTAGCAGTTCCTAATCTTTATTCATAGAGACAAATTAATAAAACTTCAGATATACAGGAAGCAGGCAAAAATAGACATACTAGCTATGAGAACGTATATGAATTTGTTGCTGGATGGTAAATCGTTCTGACGCATCTACTCTATAAAACAGCTTCATATACCCATCTACCAATTAACCTATGCATAACTTAGTATGAAGCAATAAGAAGAATAGATAATACACAATATTAGCAGAACAACATATTGTCCTTCATCAGTTATCTAACAAAAGCCTGAGTGAAGAGTCCAACCCTTGGGTATGTTTTGTGTACGATCCTGTGTTCCATAAAAAATTCCCTTGTTATCTTTAGTGCAAGTCAGCAAATTTCATAATTACATTACAAAACGGATTCTGACATCTGACAAATAAAAACGGACCCTAACAGACAAAATAGATTCGGAATCACTTGAAAAGAGGACTAAGAACTTTGAATTCATAGCTGCATTCAATCTGAACCCCTTCAGTGTACATCTGCATCACCCCAAAGGCGGATGCCTGATGGGGTTCCCCAAGAGTTGCTCCCATCTGCACAGGACCAACGGGCTAAGGGTTAACATTTGCTTGGACTATGTGGAAAGTTAACCCCACCCACTGGAATGTTAATGAGCCAAGAGGACAAGGACTTTTAATTCACAGATACATTCAATCTGAACCTCTTCAGTGTACATCTGCATCACCACAAAGATGTACAGGTTAGGGTAGCTAAAAGGTGTGAGCCGTTTGCTGTCGTTCACTGATGTTTGGTGATGTTAAACCTTCTCGATTTCAATCTGAAACTCACCAGCCATTCTATCCCCTGTACCCAATTTTCCAACTCTATCTGTCCATGAAATGTCTGTGAATTGACTGTATAACCTCTGTTCTTTTAATGTAACCATGTATTGTTATAACTCTGTGCCCAGAACATACTTTAAAAAAAAAGCGGTAACTCTCAACGTATCACTTCCTGATAAAACATTTTTATAAATAAATAAATCCAATCTACATAGACCCCCTTAAAAAAAGAAGATTTATCTGGGACATGTGATTCAGCAATTAGCGTCTTGGTAATATCAACAAATGAAAACATTTGTAACATAAGTAATAATAATAATATAATACAATGATTAACATTAGCAGCATTAATGCAAATAACAATATAATAGAATGTATCATAAAAAGCAAAACAGTTCTATTTCAGTCAATACCTTTTTCTTTCCCAAATCCGTAATGTACAATTTGATACCCATACAGTATGGTGACTTCCATTTAGAGTGCACAATAATCCTTGTTTTATCCATTTAACTATGTTGCAATTATGGGTATATATCTCTATTGGTCCATAACCTGATTGATACCAACAACATTTCCAAGCTCCTAAATATCATATAGGATTTTATAGTTCATTTGCAACCATTAATGTACGTATAGAGTTTATTCTATCAGACACTAATTGGTAGTTTTTAATTATGTGTTTCCTCTATGTCCGGTATAATTAAAATATTCATATTGCCCATGCTTCTCAGCTCTATTACTACATTATCTTTGTATAGCATTCCACTCACCCCACTGAAAACATTACACCAGAAATATCAGTGTACTAGATGGTGAGTTCTTCTACAAAAAGAAAAACAATAGTATTGTGATTGAAACAAACTTTTTTCTTCTCTCTTTCATGTGACAATAATAATATATAATGGGGTGGCAGGAAAATGTCACACATTGGAGGATAGATTCACATAGTAAAGTAGGTAAACCTAACTAATTTCTGGAGACTCTTGCATAGTATTTCAATGACTCACTGAGAGGCTTCCACAGTGCTCCTGCAACTGTATGCTCCACACTTTGATTACATTTTTTTTTCAGAGGATAGAGAGGGAGGCTATAAGGTGAGCACTCCATTAATCTCTGTTCTTGGAACCATTCACTCTCCCACAAGAAGCTGAGGTCAGGGACACTTTATGGTATGGTACTGGAGTTAAATTCTGAGATTATGTGGCTGGCAGCTCTGTGTGAAATATATTTATATATTTTACATAATAACATGTTTTTTTTTACATTGGTTTTACAGAATATTGTTATAAAAAAAAACCGAGGATTCCCGAATTTCAAGTATTAGAAACCAGGGTGATTTCTGATAATGAACAGATTCATACATTGTAATGGAAAGGTTTGCAAGTGGAGATTTTCTGAAATTATAAATTGCATTTGATTGCCTCTTTAGATACCTAAACAATATGTGCAATAATAATAACCATTTTGCTAAATAAACTTAGGCACATGTTTACGCATTCCTAATAAGGATACATTTTACCGTGATCTCCCAGTGCAATGGTTAATCACATTGAAACCCCTATTCAACATAGGAGGGGATTCACTAAGCTCTGGTAATCGGTATTGGGGCGTAATCCTATATCAGCTGCCATTCAAGTCTTCCTGGCCCCTATTAAAAAGAAGTAATGAGCACACATGGCTAAACACTGTTAACGATGTACAGAAATCATAAAATACAAATAAAACAATGCAGCTGGTGTTACCCTTGCACATCTCTGCCTAGTGCTCTCTCAGAGCTCCTACCCACATTTGGCAGTAGCCCTCACTAGTTCTAAGAATAATCGAGTTTCTACATGGAGTCAATCTCTAGGCTTGAGCACCCAGTGCTGTTCTTGTCAGCCTTTTATCAGACATAGATACTGATTAGTGCTTGCTACAGTGCCCCAGAACGGGATGTGCTAGCTGCCCAGAATCACACACATTTACACCCTTACTACCATAAGGACCTTGTTCTATATGGTCCACAGTGACGATTTTGTCATTTTTGAGTCAAAAATCCCCATTGAAGTCAATGGGGATTTTTGTTCAAGAATGGCCCTAACTGCCACTTTGGATAATATAGAATTACCACAATAGAGTTCAATGGAGGTACAGAATAGACTGTGTGCCAAAGTTGTTGCTTATAATTAGTCTCGTCCTTGGCATCTAGAGGGTTTGTTCACAGTTTAGAGTGAACGGTTTTTAATAATATATATTTTTTTATAATGAAGAACAGACTCCATGTTGTTTATTTTATAAAATTTAGAGTATATATACAATAAACAATACTATATATCCCTTTCACTAGGGGGGATTCTAAAACATGGTATCTAGATTCCTCAATCTGCTACAGCATTCTCTTTCTTAAACATTAGGGGCCTCATTCAGAAAGCGTCGATAAGGCCCTTATCGAGCACTTATCGGCCAAAATGGCTACTCGTATTCAGAAAGCCTCGATAAGTGCTCGATAACGGCCTGTATCGCAGCAAAATTTTATGACCAAAAGAAACTCGCCAATTGAGCGGCGATCAGCCGCTTATCGACCATTTTCGGAAGGATCATAAACTCGCACGATTCTAGTACCCGCGAGTCGGATGTCGCGGCCTATCTCAGCCCTAAAAGGCGATTTTCTCCCCAAATCCAATTCACCTCAAAATTTAGGTAAATTGGTGGGGAGATGCCTCGATGAGCTGCGATATATCGGGACTTAGAAAAAATCAGGCCCTTTTCCTGCCTCTGATTGATGCCGGGGGTCTCCGGAGCTGATAGCCATTAATACCAGTGCTGGCATGCATCCGATGCAGGAAAAATGCATTTACAGCAACTTCATTACCTTAGCGGCTAACCGCTAAGGCAATGAAGGAGTTAAACACTCATGCCAGGCTTACTGTGGCTAGCGAGGGTGGGTGAAGAGGGACTTTGGCCCTTAGGGGCTGTTTAGGCCTTGCGGGAGGGTTGCGGGGGGACTTAACCCCTTCATTACCTTAGTGGTTAATACCGCTAAGGTAAAAAAGGGGTTAACCCAACAGCTACCCACCTGCAAGGTCTAGACACCCATCGTTAGGGCTAACAGCCCCTTACCCCATCTGTGAGGCCTAAGCACCCACCCCTGACTGACTATACCCACCCTGTACCCATTGAGTAGTATAGTGGTACATCATACCCATATAATAATAATATGGGCATGATAAGCCTCTATAGCACTCAATGGGCACCCTAATTACAATACATTAATACACAAGACACACAATAAAAAAACATAACTAAACTCCAAAAAAACACACTTCACTAAATAAAAACAGTAGCCAGCTAATCCAATGAATACGAGCAATAACAACATCAACAATTAATTAATTAAATCATTAACCAATCAAAACAATTAATTCCTAAAACAACTCGGAATTATTTTATAAAGTAACCAATCCAACCAAATAATTACTAAATCAACTCAAAATTAATAGTAACACTAACCAATCAAACCAATTAATTACTACAACATTCATGAATTAATTTAAACATTAAAATACAAAGAAATAAATTCAAACAATATCTGAAATAACCATAAAACGCATTAGCTAACATAATACAACATTAACTACAAACGAACACCAATTGCAAACATTGTATTACCATTAAGCAGGAAAAAAACAAACAATGACATCCACATAAGAAACTGAAATAAAAAAAAAACAACAGCAATACAAAGCTAGAAATGCCCCCAAATATTGTCATAATAATGTATTACTCTGTACCCTAAAGTGGTACAGATTAATATATTATCAGTCAATGTGCCACCCCCAAAAAATAAAAAAAAACATCCAATGGAAAAACCTGTAAAAAGAGACATTTTCAAACATTCAATATATTACTTACCATTAGAAGCGGTGACCCTCCGACTCCCGGGGAAAGAGGAAGCTCACGTGCCTTGAAGGCCTCCAACAGCATCCGATGCAATCCGCCATAAAGATCCGGATCAGGTACCCAAATCTTCTTTTTTCTTTCTTTAATCACCTTCATCTGTCATCATTTCTTGATCTTCTTTATCTTCTATCTTCATCTGTCAATCCAAAAAGCCACATGGTCAGTCCCAACCGATGTTGTCTCGTCGTCTTCTTAGTGTCAAATGAGGCGCCACGGCCTTAAATAGGGTTTGTGACGTCACAATTAGTGGAGTGTGGCGTGTATTGATGTTTATTAAAATGTTTTTTAATATAAATTTCTTTTATAGTGTAGATGTGCAGGGGGTCTCCGGAGCTGAACCGCATTGGTTTCAGGTCCAGGGACCCCCTGCTTCCCAAGATACAGGCCCCTTTATGGGGTGCAGGTATCCCTCTGCATCGAAATGTCCCGTGTCACGTGACCAGACATTTCCTTGCATAGGAGATACTGGCACCCCATAAAGGTGCCTGTATCTCGGGAAGCAGGGGGTCCCCGGACATAAAACTAACGCAGTTCAGCTCCGGAGACCCCCTGCACATCTACACTATGAAAGAAATTTATATTAAAATTAATAATTTTCGGGCGACATTTCCGCTGTGAGAGGCAGCTCTCTCAGAGCCGCTCTTTCTGCAGCAGAAATGAATCGCCGGTTTAGGCCTTTTAAGAGGCTCGATGCTCTCGCTGGCAGCAACTCGCCCGTTTTGGGAATTTTGCTATCACAGAGGCTTTCTGAATACCATGATATCAACGCCCAAAAAAACATCATTTTAAATGCCCAGGCGATAATTTTTATCAACCTTCTCTGATTGAGGCCCCTAGGTGTCTTATTAAAATACATAGCTTTGAATAACTATCTGAACATTGCTTCCTCTCTGCTCCATTGTCTCTACTATCCACTCAGATGAGAAACCATACTCCACACTCCATGCAGAACATAGCCTCCATCTTTCAGTTGAAAGCACACAATTAAGTCTCAGTTGCCTTCTCTCTAATGCTTCCAAAAAAGATCACAACCTCTGTTATTTTACCTCAGCCCAAACAGTTGTTTTGTTTAGTAAAACTTAATTTGAACTTAAGAAATGTACACCTATTATCACATTAAGGTTAACCAAAGGTTACAAATATTCCGACGCATCTTCAAATTTATTTTTATTTCTCTGTATTAAAACTGCAGATTTTGTGACATTTTGGTGGATGGAGTTTATTTACCATCTTGGAGTAAAATACGTGGTTCAGTGAACTACGTGAGAAAGAAGCCCAATACATTTTATAAAATGGTCTGGACATGACACAGTTCATTCTTTGGAATCCCCAGCCAATTAAGTTTCAATTGCTACTGGTTATGGAAAGTTGAAGATTGAGAGAAATACATTTTTGGCTTTAGACCTGTACGATGGTCCATTGTTGGATACATTTATTAGGAATCAGTGTCTGCGCTTCTGTCACCCTAAACTCCAGGGATGAAACCCACTATTTTCAGCTTTGGGGACACTCTGGTTTCCAAGATATTTGTCAGAGACGTTAATGGTATTACTTTCTTCTTCTTTAAAGGGCATGGCCATCTAATAGGAAGTACAAACGATGCTGTTGTAGCTTTCTACTGGCTTGAGATTTGGCTGCCATTTGTTTACCCCTGGAGTGGGATTTCAACCCGGTAACCTCACTGGTAACATCATAGCAGTCATAATGTGTTCATTCACACTTGTGCAATGCTCAATATTCACCTGTTGAGCAATCTTTTCCTTGGTCAGGAAGCTGCAAGCCTAACTGAATTGAGCAAGGGCAAAAAGATTTCACAGAATATTGTATAGGGGACTTGGAACAATAGATGAAAAGGAAATACAGTATAGTAAAATGAAAGGCCTCAACTATAGACCACATTCATTAATATGTTTTAATACTTGTTTTACAGTTAAATGTTTCTAAACGTTGCCAGTCGTTTGCTGAATAATAGAGCTTTCTAAAGAGTATATAATTTTTAACTTCCTTGTGCTTTAAAGAGAAACAGGTTATTCTCAATTTAACATGATACAATTGCATACAGTATGAATATTTCTTTATTTATTTCCTAAAAGTGGTCTTTGAAATGTACAGAATGTATTATATTTTATGTTTAATTGTAAATAAATAAATGTAATGCAATTTCTTTTAGTTTTCCAGCTGTACAGTATATGTTATTAGACGTCTGACTGTGATATTATTTGGCCTTCTTAAAAATAAAAATAAAATACTAACAAAATGAAGCTCTGCAATGTGTTCCAGGCTCCATCAGCACACAAGAGGTTGAAGGGCTTTGTCTAGTCAGTAAACTGCAATCAGTAATCATCAGTCTAGCTCATCAAAGCACTAGACATCTCTTAGTGGCATGTGAAGTGATTCAATCTGTTTGGATGAAATAGATTGTCAGTACACTGAAGAAAGAGAAAATTAGTCTGTAGTGATTCCCTTTTATGGAAAAGTGCTTGATATGTGCTAATGATCCAAAAGATTGAGGAGCATGAAAGTTGTACTGTATATCAGTCATGCACTTGAAGCAGAATGGATTACATTTGGTACAGTACTGTTATATATATATGAGAATATGAGAATAAATGAGTTTTTCAGTGTTAAGTGATACCTTTTTTATTTGAACTAACAATTTATGTCATAGGACAAGCTTTCGAGCGTTTTCTTCTCTTCCTCAGGTCAGCAATACTGATATACAAAGGAATCTATGACTTGGACAGGGATTGAAAAAGGAAGAATGTAGAACAGAGAGATTTATATGAGGTGGGGGGGGAGGCACGGAAGGGTGTTAAAACAGAGATAAGGCAGGTGAAAATTGGGGATGGGGGACTGTACCCCCACCCCACCCCCCCAGCATCTTCTTCCCTCTCTGTGCTGCTGTGGATGTACAGTCCCCCATCCCCAATTCTCACCTTCCTTATCTCTGTTTTAACACCCTTCCAGTGCCATCCCCACCCCACCTCATATAAATCTCTGTTCTACATTCTTTCTTTTTTTTTTCAATCCTGTCCCAAAACTCTCGAAAGCTTGTCCTATGACATAAATTGTTAGTCCAAATAAAAACGATATCACCTAATACTGAAGAACTCATTTATTCTGCACTATTGCAACTGGACTATATATATATATATATATATACATATATACATACATACATACATACATACATACATACATACATACATACATACATACATACATACATACATACATACATACATACATACATACCACAATTATTAAGGTTATGGTGGGTAAAAAAAGTGACAAAAACCCTCCACAGTAAAGCATAAAGCAACTGTAAATATTACTATATGTTCATTTACATGTCTTAGACAGGTCTGCAACCCTGTCTTTCCCCATTATCGCCCAGCATACAGCACTTCCACTGCAGCAAGGGATTCTGGGAAATGACATGCAAATGAGCACTCAGTGCCACCTTTTGTCTCAAGCTCGTATTACACAAGCAAATCCTCAAGCCAATGCATGCTGTTATAAACACAGCTTTTAGACAGAGGCTGGGATGAGATGCAAAGTCATTAAACCCACTCACAGACATGTTTCAACCTTGATGGGTATCATCAGTGTGAGGTTAGTTGTAATGGCTAAGCTGGTTTGAGACTAGACTAGGTATTCACCACAATTATTAAGGATATATATAAGGACCAGCACAGATAACATTCCAATAGACACTGTTTATAGTATAGCTTCTGCTTGCTTCATTCATTGTAACATCGCCGGAAGAAGAGATCAGTGTATCTCGAAAGCTCGCACAAATAAAAGAATTTCGTTAGCCACAGAACGGTATCATCTATTTATTTTTTGATTATATATATATATATATATTGTGACAGAGTCACTAACTCAATAGGCTGGAATAGTGAATGGAGAGACGCTGCAGCCAGTTCACAGAGTGTTAATCTCCTCAGACAGAAAGAAGCACACCTGCAGCCTAATTAAACAGGGGCTGAACTATCAGTGAAACAAGTGCTTTAAAAAGCAGGAAGTTGCTCACACAAGGTGAGCTTGTTTTTCCACAGGAAGGTGGAGAGAACTCTCCCGGCTTGGAAGCCGTAGCAGCTGCTGCTGCTCTGGTCCCGCAGTCCTGCGAGGAGCTCTGCTGCTGGGAACAGCTGGGATCCCAACCAAGGGTAAAGATAAAGATACAGATTGCTGCGAGGCTGGACAAAGCCTGCTCCCCGGAACCGTGTTCCTGTTTGCTGCTGGAGCTGCTATACAGATAAGACTTAATTCTTATACGTATCAGTTAACCTTTGTGTAGCATGTTTTGGGCATGACCAGATAAGCTGGCTGTCTTGTTAGTAAGGGCTCAAGAAGTGAGTTAGTTTCCCTAAAGGGAACAGGCTTTAATTTTCAAGAAAGTAGTTTCTTAAAGGGACAGTGCACCCGTACCTTATTTTGGTTGTGGCTAATAAACCACTATAGTTGAACGTTTCCCACCGTGTCTAGCGTCTTACTGACCCCGCCGCGAAGCCGTCCTGCCACAGGTGGTGCCAGAAGTGGGATGCTACGCCTCTGGGGGTCAGTAGATGAAGATGTGTTGAGACACTGAACTCAAGCGGAAAAAAAAAATGATTTTTGCTGAAGCATGGTAGTTACAGCTAGCAAGCGCTGAGTGTACATTTTGCCCCGTCGGGTATGAAAGGATTGCTGTGTAAAGCTAATGCCTTTTGCTGAAGTGAGTGAATTTGCAGCTAGCAAGTGCTGTGAGGTAAAGTTTGCCCTGTCTGGTAAAAAAGAAAGTGAAAATGAATTTTGGCAAATATGTTGCCCTAAGAAGAACCCAGAAGGTTCAAAGATTGTAAAGCCCATACAAGTTATGTGTGTTGTGCAAAGTCTGCCTCGTCGGGTGTGAAGAAAAAAAAAATCCGGGGTTTTAAAATGGCCGCCGTCATGTGTCAGTTTTGCAATGTACATAACCATACAAAACAGTGTCCCTTCAGGCCATACGATGATGATGATGATGATGATGATGATGATGATGATGATGATGATGATGATGATGATGATGATGACTCGTATGTGGCCCCTGGAGGAGAGCCGTACACACAGATGAATTTAGTATGCTGGGCCTGTCATAAAGTAGGTCACATGGAAGATGTGTGCCCCAAAATTTTCAAAGACAAACAGCTGCAAAAGCAAGCAACGCCCTATGAGTGCAAGCAAGATGTGGAAGCTGATACCAGTGAGCGTGTGCCCAGTACCACTGATATCTCTGGAGCTAATAAAGCAAAAAGAAAGAAGAAAAATAAAACTGTTCCTCAAATCACAGGGGAAGTGACCAAGCCACTTGAACCTGCGCTGTCAGGACATGCGTCAGAAAGGCGCCGAGATGTGCTGCAGACTGGAGTGACCGGCAGAATTGTCACAGGAAAGGAAAAGGAGGAGCAAAGGGAAGCTGAATCCTTGATCCAGGGAAAAGAGGCCTTAATTTCTGCACTCCAAACGGCAAAGCGTGATTATGATGTCTTGCAGGAACAATTGAATAGTGAGCGAGAAGCTAATGCCGAAGGTACAGAGGTGTATACTCCCAGCTATACAAGAGTATGCGGCTTTAAAGAAAACAGAGCATCTCTTACGGAGTGAGTTGGAGGAGCTGACGACAAGTTTGGATAAGGCCAACACCGCAATTGCTAAAATGGAATCAGAGAGAATAAGTCCTGACTGGAGACTATGCTATCAGATGTCCCAGAGAGATGTGCAAAACTTCATCAAAGACTTAGAAGTTTCTCACCAAGAAGCTAGCACGCTCAAAACAGAGCTGGAGCTCTCACGCCAGGAAGGCCACAGTCTACACTGGCGACACACTTTATTCGAGCTCGGCTAGTCCCACGAATTCGGGTATACTCGGGTGTATTGAGGTTTGTGACAGTTTTCTGCCCGAGTGCATTGCGTTATTTTCCAGGCAGGGATTGAAGCATTTTATTCCTGCTGGCTGCAATACTGCACAGTATATATATATATATATATACTGCATTACAATTCATGAATTTATGCCATCTGGTAGACACGCGAAGCATTGCAGCCTATTAAATCCTAATCATTATCATTTAACAGATCAGCCGCCCATCAGCCAGGCATGAACCATGGCTGGGAAGGCAAACGTAACGGGGCTTGTCTGAGGTGAGGAGCGGCGCATTCCAGGTATCTGAGAATGCCCTGAGGGATTTAGAGACTGTAAGGAAGGAGAATGTAAGTCTGACGCAGAAAAATTCAGACTTGACTGATCAAATCAGTAAAGGTGATAAGAAGCTAAACCAAGCAGGAAAAGTGGAGAAGCAATTGATCCAGGAAAAGCTAGAGGTGCAGGAAGCACTGCAGAATGCAGAGAGGATGCAACGTGTCTCCCTGCAGCAGCACACACAGGCAACGCACTTATGGCAGAGCCAGCTGCAAGAGCTACATGCAAGTCTGCAAGCAGTCAAGGAGAAGCAGCGAGTGCTACAGGAACGGCTGAGTACCCAGTATGTCCCCACAGAACAGCATGAGGAACTGAGGGCCACGCTGTACGCCACAAGAGCATCGCTAGGGTCAGAGTTGGGTACTTTGAAGAAAGCCAATGAAACGGTCCTAAGGGATATAGAGACTGTGAAAATGGAGAATATAAACTTGAAGGAAGAGGTTTTAAACCTGACTGGTCTGGTCAGTGATGGGACTGAGAAGCTTCACCAAGCGCAGAAAGTGAAGACGCAATTGGCGCAAGAAAAAAATGAAGTACAGGCTGCCCTACAGAATGCAGAGAAAATGCTGGAAAAAGAATGCCTCGCCCTGGAGCAGCTGAAGATCACGTTGAGCGCCACAAGAGCATCGCTGGAGGTGGAGCTTAGAAGCCAGGTGACTCTGTGTGAGAGGGAACATGAGAAGGTCCAAAGACTGGAGCAAGAGCTGGAGAAGCAGAGAGGCAACTCCATCTCCATGAGTCAGTATGCCAAGGAGAAAGAAGCCTGGAAGACAGAAGCAACAGCGATACTGGCGACAAGAACTGCAGAGCTCAAAAAGATGGAGGAGGCGTTGATGCAAACCCAGAGTAAGCACCGGGAAGAGGTGAAGGCCCTGAGAGGGGACTGGCAGCATCAGATTGAAGAGCTGCAAACGCAGGTTGCTGAGCGCAAGATACAGCTCGCCGAGCGGGAGAAGGTGACCGTCCGACAGGTGGCTTGCCTGATGTTGCACCATGAAACCGAGATGGCTGATATCCACAAGCGGCTGGACTACACGACCAATGAGGGGGCCCGGCTACAGCTGGAGCTAGACAAGGTCCGGGAGGAGCACCAGCAGCTGCAGGTCCAGAATAAAGAAAGAGAGACATATTTAAGCCTTGCTCTGAGTCTGCTAGGAGATGTAGAATCGCGACTCAATTCTAACGAAGATGAACAAGCAGCCGCACTGAGTGAAAGAAGAAAGGCAGAAGGACTGCTTCAAGACCTGAGGAAGGACCTGGAGTCTGAGTGTGCCGGCCGCAAGATGGCGGAGAAACAAAAGTGTGACCTGGTCAAGGAGCTTGAGGCTCTGAAGACTGAGCGGGACGCTACGTTGGACTCTACGGCTGACCAGCAGGAGGTTTCTCAGATGAAGCTGGAGGAAAAGCTTGCAACCCCAAGACAGACGTTTGGGTTACTGAAGCAGTCCAAGGAAAAGATGGCGGTAGAGATAAAACAAGGGAGGCACTCCAGGAAGCATGACCGTGATACCGTTGCAGAACTACAGTCTACTTTCCACAAGGCACGGAATGCGAAGGCCAAATTGCGATGCACTAGCACAGTAAGAATCCAATCAAACTACAGTGCCCAGGGGACACAAAGTGGATTCCTTGCCATGAGGGCAGCCACTGTGAAGAGACAGCCGCGAATGAGACGGAAGTGTGCCAGTGATCATAAGGGGAGAAAGACCGCACAGATAGTCCAGCAAATCTCCCATCAGAGTAAGTTAAAGAGTCAAGACAGAAAGGCCCAAGCCTATGAGTCTGCTGACCGTAAAAGGGAGGTGCCATGGGGTGTACTTCAGGTTAAAAGGAATCCCGACCAAGTTGAAGTACTGAAGATAAATGGTGTGGAACCCAACACTGAAGGTACACTGAGGAAGAAAGGTCCAAAAGAGAAGGCCAAACAGTCACTGGCGAGTGTATGCAATGAGCTGACCGAGGTCAATGCTCTTCTACAGGATAAGGGCGACTCTGAGCACAAGAGGACAAGACAACAATGCATCTTCAGGATTTACAGATCAAGGTCACAGCGTTGCGTAGAGTCCTGGCAGAGAGAGTTAATAGACAGCAGGATGCTCAGGAACCTTGTCAAGAAGAGACACAACAAACGCGGAGCATCAACCTTAAACTGAAACTGGCACAAGACAAAGAGATAGGGAGGTGCCAGTCTTCAGACACAGGTAGCCTGGTAATTACCCCCAAAAGAAAATGCCTAAATTGGAAGGCAAGGAAAAAAAAAGGGGAGGGAAGGGCCGACGTCAGACATTTTCGACGAAGATGCTGGTGCACGGGAATGGTGCACGGGCCGCTCCACAGGACAATGTTTCGCTGGGGAGAGGGATATGTGACAGAGTCACTAACTCAGTAGGCTGGAATAGTGAATGGAGAGACGCTGCAGCCAGTTCACAGAGTGTTAATCTCCTCA
Organism: Ascaphus truei; assembly: GCF_040206685.1. NCBI lineage: Eukaryota > Metazoa > Chordata > Amphibia > Anura > Ascaphidae > Ascaphus > Ascaphus truei. The sequence continues at coordinate 74,477,252 of NC_134484.1, forward strand.
GACAGAAAGAAGCACACCTGCAGCCTAATTAAACAGGGGCTGAACTATCAGTGAAACAAGTTCTTTAAAAAGCAGGAAGTTGCTCACACAAGGTGAGCTTGTTTTTCCACAGGAAGGTGGAGAGAACTCTCCCGGCTTGGAAGCCGTAGCAGCTGCTGCTGCTCTGGTCCCGCAATCCTGCGAGGAGCTCTGCTGCTGGGACCAGCTGGGACCCCAACCCAGGGTAAAGATAAAGATACAGATTGCTGCGAGGCTGGACAAAGCCTGCTCCCCGGAACTGTGTTCCTGTTTGCTGCTGGAGCTGCTATACAGATAAGACTTTATTCTTATACGTATCAGTTAACCTTTGTGTAGCATGTTTTGGGCATGACCAGATAAGCTGGCTGTCTTGTTAGTAAGGGCTCAAGAAGTGAGTTAGTTTCCCTAAAGGGAACAGGCTTTAATTTTCAAGAAAGTAGTTTCTTAAAGGGACAGTGCACCCATACTTTATTTTGGTTGTGGATAATAAACCACTATAGTTGAACGTTTCCCACCATGTCTAGGGTCTTACTGACCCCACCGCGAGGCCGTCCTGCCACAATATATATATATATATATATATATATATATATATATATATATATATATATATATATATATATATATATATTGTGACATAGTCCAAAGATGTTAGGCAGCTTTCTGCCCCATTTTAGGTCAGAAAGTGCAGGAATAGTTAAAAATGATCTGTTCCACATCTTCCCATTAACTCAGGCAGCTGGATGGAAAATCCAGACCACAAATTACAATGGCTCTAGTTCTCCCTCACCTGCTCTTCTAATCACATGCACAGGTACTTAGAGCAGAGAGGTTTTGCATTTGACTCTCTCTCCTTAGAGCCTGGAGGCTGGGGGTATCGCTGCTCCCCTTTTTCCAGTTTTGGGGTTGACGGCCCCTCCAAGTATCACAGTCCCAGAGGATTTGCCGGACACCTGGGTCCGAGTACCCACCACAAAACAGATAAGCCAAACAAAGATGTATTACTGTTTGTAATGGACTATGCTGTATCTAGTGGCCCTAATTGAGAGGGCATTGTTTTAAACTGGGGGAACCAGGTTAGTTGGCCCAGCAGCAGTTAGAGGCTGATTCTATGTGTAGTTAGATCCCTGAAAGGGATAGGATTTTGTTTATATCATTTGGTTTCTTTTTTACTTGAAATAACAATGTGGGAAATACTGTAACACTGAAATGTGTGAACTGCTGAATGAAAGTATCTGAGTACCTCTAACCTTTACATGTTAAAGCTGCAGTACATTACTTGGATGAAAATAAAGCAGGCAGAAGCCTGAGTTAAGCAGCTTAATACTTTGAATGATCCTGTTTTTGTATTAAATAACCCTAGAAGACTGTGTCGGGAAGAACCCAGACAGGCGTCGGCACTACAAAAGAGGGGCGTTTGTCACAATATATATATATATATATATATATATATATATGTAGAGGTATCAGTACCGTTTTAACCGAGCTTCAATAATAAAAAAATATATCTATACATATATTACGAACATTTCTCTGACTCTGGCCAAACGATGAATGATCTGAAGGTGGCCATACTCAAAGGTAATCTCAGAACCCCGAAAGAGAGACGGCTGCATGAATACAAATTTATGCAACTCTTCGGGAGACATAGCGATGGCCTAAATCGAGACCGAAATTGTATGAGTCATTACTGACATGAGAAAACTCTCTTCCCATGAGTGCTAAGGCCATGTTCAAACATACTGTGCTATATATGCACACACAGCTGTCTCTTACACATAAACTCTATGTAATTCCATCCCTATATACCAATAGGGACCACATAGTTTCCACACACTATTGTAGTTATGCCACAGCCTCTTACACTTCCACACCTACCCACAACATTGATATACACCCCCACTCCACACACACATTTTGTAAAGCGCTGTGTACAATGTGGGCTCTTTACCTATTTATATTCACATACACACACACACACACACACACACACACACACACACACACACACACACACACACACACACACATACACTCATCACTGACATTCAGGGACATTTTATCACCAAAGAGGGATTGTCTTTCATCACAGATCACATTCCAGTATGCACTGTTTTTAACTTAACCCCTTTTTAGCTTCATTCATTGTAACATCGCCGGAAGAAGAGATCAGTGTATCTCGAAAGCTCGCAAGAATAAGAGTATTTAGTTAGTCACAGAACGGTATAGTTTATTCATTTTTGATTTATATATATATATATATATGACACACAAATATGAATACCGCATCAAAACAACCAATACATATACATGCTATCTAAACCAAAACAGAGAATAACTGACAATAAAAGAATACTTCTGCTGGCGGTGCTGAAGGAATAAATAAAGTATATGAACACAAAAAAAAGAAAATGAAACCTCACAAAAATCACTCAGACTTATATTGCAAAATAATAATACATTTATTGAATCAAAATATAAAGAAAAACAAGAAAACTGACTGAAACCCTAACTACTGGACTCAAAGAGTATCAATGGACAAAAAATAAAAATGGGACTTACTCTTGCAACACAAAAATAGGGAGAAAAAAAATAAAGAAAACCTCAATCTATGAAACCACTGTGGGGACCAAGTACCCATAGTGATTAACAACCGGCCGGTCATATAATGAGGAGATGGTATAGAAAAACAATAAAGGCAAATGCCCTAAACTCCAAAATATGTTAAAAGAAATATGTGTGTAAGCCCACCAGGAAAAATGTCAAGAAACACAGATGAACAGAGTCATGACACAATAATAACACTAAACATGTCTAAACCCATATGTAGGGCACTGTAATAAACCCTCCTTATAGCATAGAACTACAAATATAGCTCACATGAACAGGGGAGAGGAGCAGTGGAAATAATTCAGTGACCCAAACATAAAACTACAATATGATCACATACAGGAGACTGGTCATGCACTTAGTAAACAATTGAATACCAGTTCATTAACTGATTAATGCTGCAGTGGCATATGTGTGAACCAGAGTAAAGAGTATACTCAGCTCCTGACGGTGCATAGATGGTCTGAGTTCAGTGTAGCTTAGTGTCCTGGACGGGATCACCCCAGCCGGAGTGAATCACCAACACATAGAGAAAGTCCAATCCAAAAGTATAAAGTCCAAACGAGGCCAGCAGTCAGGGCCAGTAGCAGATAAATACCATAACGCGTTTCGCCCCCACGGGCTTCTTCTAAGGTGGTAATTTGGCATCGGAGCAATTCCGGTATAAAAAGGCAATATGTGATGACGTCAATTTCGCACCAAAAGCCTCTCATCCAGTCGTGAAGAGGATCGAATTCGCACGCATGCGCACGGCAAGATTCCGCGTTGAGCGCCTTGCTATATTCTGCTATAATTACTCAACTCCTGATTCCAATACCAGACACGGAAAGGGTGCCTGTGTCTTGTCATGCTCAATAGAGGACTCCACGATCATCAAGGAGAGAGATTTAAAGGGAAATAGTCTACTTTATGGCTCTATTACAGTGCACCATTCAAACATATAATAGCATCTATTTGCTGCATCACAAGTTGTCCTGTGATATGAGAATAGCAGCAAAAATCTAGCAGATGTCAGCCTTCATTCAGAAAAGAGAATAAGCAAATATTCCATTCATGTAGTATCTCCACTCTGAGGAGAACAATTCAAAATACATTGAGCGTATTAAGGATATCTAAAATAGTAAAAGTAGGAAAGGGGTCATCACAGCTCTACCTTAATATTCATCAATGTATGAGAAAGTGGTGGTGCAAGGGGAATAAGAAATATATTTACAAAAATGATCAAGAGATGATCACTAAAAGATACCCACTTGGTTGCACTCAGCCTAATTAACGTATTTATTAAGACACAACAATAAGCGTCCAAAATTGCATTTATGATGCAAACACCAGGGAAGGTAAGTACAAAAATAATAAAATTTTATTTAACTCTTCTATACGAAAAAAATATATATACACATACACTATAATAAAATATTAAAACCGAAGTCTGCCTATTATTTACACAGTATATACTAGATCATGCATATAAATCAGATATCACCTGTGCTAGTACCAGATTTATCACTGATATCAAATTACAATCTTCTACATGAAATTAGGTAGAATGTATATGCGGAGATCTGTTAAGGGGAAATACCCAGTCATGGGCTGTTACATGGAAGGGTAAATATGGTCAAATGATTGTTACTTATACCTTCACTGTTTGTTGACAGATAGAATATACATTGGTATGGTGTTACATTTGTAGCAGTTCAGGATGTGTATCTACCCGTGTTCATGTCTCACAAGTAGCGGATCCTACACATTTAATCCAGTCAGTAACACTGTTGTGGTCATTTACATACAAATGTAGCTATCGTGAGCAAATGTTGGTATATAGCTAAATCCAGCAGATATTTATGACATTCACATTGGAGGTTAATTGCCTCTCTTACACGATATATCCAGTAAATGACCTTATATAGGAGGGAAGGTATGGTCAGATAGTTTCTTGAAGTACACACATACTGCTTGCTAATAAGGAATATATACTAGCATAGTATCGCTTTTATAGCGGTTCAGAGTGTGTGATGACCACAATCGAATCTTGTAAGTAACAAGTCATATACAAAGTGTCCCAATCAAAAAACGCAATCTGGGCTATTTCAAAACAGCCATCACAGGTAAACTTTAGTATACGGCTCAGATCCACAGCTAATTTATAGCGTTCCTACAAGGGGTTAATTCCCTCTTAGCATATTAAAAGCCTTAGTAGCTTTGCTTAATGTGACTAAGGATAAACATTTGCGTATATGAGGGTAAGTATAGACCAATACAACCGTGTTTCTGCTTCCATGGGTCTAGTGTTTGTTCAGCATACTGTGTACTGCATGTTCCTCCGAGCTTTCTGACGTCATCAGTGGTAGCGTCGCCAGGCTGCCCGACAGCTGTTTTGCGCCGTAAACCGGCGCTTCTTCAAGGGGGAGGAATGTACCTGCACTCTCAGTGTCGGAACATATATACCTCCCCTGGGGGCGGGTCTAGGGATATAGCTAATGTATATTAGTGTCCCCATTCTGTCTGTCCCAGTTCGGTCACAGTCAGACCTCTTAAGGTTAGCATTCAGTGTTCTGCTATTCGTGTAAATTGAATAATACAAATCCTATGATGGGTGTTATCTCTCCTATGCCGGAGGTAGATCTGAGATAGGGAAATACTTATAAATCAGACACTGCAGACCACAATGTCTGCAGAGTAAAGTAATTCCACCTGAGTGGCAAAAATATGTGTACATGGGTTAACAGCAGTTATGTACATGTGTAGGAATGAAAGCTAGATAACCGGACCGCCCCTAAGGTCAATACGGTCCTGCTAAGAATTAAGATATTTAATTCTGACTATCAGCAGGATATTCATAAGGTCCTAGGTATTGAACAAGGGCTAAATAAATGGTGAAAAAATAAAACCTTTGTTCAGACCCAATGGACTCTGTGTTCTTAGTTTGAAAATCCATTTACATTCTTTTTGCAGTAGATGTTTATTCCAGTCTCCTTTACCTGGCCCTAGGGGTATTTGTTCAATGCCTGCAAACTGTAGTACTTTACAATTCCCATGATGGATACCGTTAACATGCCTCGAGACTGGTGTATCATGATTATTGCGTATAGAGCCAAGATGTTCTAGAATACGCACTTTAAGTTCTCAATAAGTCTTCCCCACATACATTTTGTCACAAGTACACTTAATCAGATAGATGATCCCTCTGCTGGTACAGTTGATAAAATCTTTGATCTTATATGTATTTTGTTTATTAGTGTCTGTGAACACTTTTGTTGGGGGCATGAATACACAAGCATTACATCGGCCACAGGGGAATGAACCCTGTGGTTTATGATTTAGCCAAGTCCTTGTGGGGACAGGTTGATAATGGCTATGAACAACTCTATCTTTGATATTCCTAGATCTCCTACTGGTGAATGTTGGAGACATATGTAGTACCTCAACTAGATCCTCATCCTCTGTTAGTAAATGCCAGTGTTTATTAAAGATGTGTCTAAGGTCGTTCCACTGTGTATTGTATGTACTGATGAAACTAATCACTTCCTTAGTTGCTCCCTTTCTCCTATTTGGAGTCAACAATGTGTCTCTCTGTGTGTAAAGTGCTCTTTGATATGCTTTTTTCACCACTCCTTTACCATAACCCCTTTCATAGAAACGTTTGCTCATTTCCTCCGCTTTTGATACAAAGTCAGACAAAGTTGAACAATTGCGTCAAAGTCGGAGGAACTGGCCAGTTGGAATGTTTCTTATGAGGTGGTCAGGATGGTGGCTATCAGCGTTTAATAAACTGTTTGTGGCTGTTGGTTTTCGAAATATTGTTGTTTCTAGATATCCATCAATACCTCTTTTAATTGTAACATCTAGAAAGTCAATCCTATTTCGATCCATTTTCATAGTTAGTTTCAAATTGCACGTATTGTCGTTAAGTTTCCCCACAAATTCACATAGCAGTTCAGATGTTCCTCTCCATAATAGCAAAATATCATCGATGTAGCGGACCCATAATATAATATGATCTGCATACATTTCCAGGGCCTCGCTGAAGACCACGGTTTCCTCCCACCAGCCCAGATATAGATTAGCATAGGTGGGAGCACATGTGGTCCCCATTGCGGTACCCTGGATTTCATGATAGTACTTTCCATTAAATATGAAAAAGTTACTACTAAGTGTAAAATCTAGTAGTTTAATGATGAAATCATTATGTGGTTTGGCTTCCATGTTTCTAGATCTTAGAAAAAACTGTGTAGCTGCAAGGCCTATTTTGTGTGGTATGCTCGTGTAAAGATTAACCACATCCAGGCCAACCAAATAGGTCTCGTCATCAATTTGTACATCATCAATTTTCAATAGGATATCTTTAGTGTCTTTAAGATGTGAAGGGAGGGAACTAACGAACGACCTTAGAAATTTGTCAAGATAAACACTGGCATTAGAGGTTACGTTACCGATCCCCGATACTATCGGTCTACCCGGTGGTGGTGACATTCCCTTATGTACTTTAGGGAGATGGTAAAAAGTCGCGATCCTTGGGTGGGGTACAAGAATAAAATCGTGTTCTGTTTTCGTAATTACTTTGTGTTCAAGTCCCTCTTTCAGAATCTTTTTAAGAATATCTTGGAAGCTCTCTGTTGGGTCAGTAGCCAAAATTTTGTAGCAATTCTTATCACTTAACAATTTAGCGCACTCCTGGAGATAATCATCTTTGTTCATAATGACCGTATTGCCCCCTTTGTCAGAGGGTTTGATTATTATGTTTGAATCCGATTCTAGGTCTTTTAATGCTTCTATTTCCATAGGTGAGATATTATGATTGGTCCGTGTATATTTATGTAAATGTTCAATGTTATTTGTAACCAGTCTTGTAAATACATCTACATTTGTGCATGATTCCATTGCTGGTATAAATTTAGATTTGTTTCTGACATCTGTAAATGGTCCTTCACCAGTTGGTTTCTCACTCTCTTTAAGTAGGTCTCCTAGTAAGCGGATAGTCATCCGATCAAGATGATCATAGCCCTCCATTGGTGTATTTAGGTTAAGTCTTTTTTCACGCCTGCTATGAAATTTATGTAAGAGTAATTTTCTTAAGAAAAGGTTCAGATCTTTTATGCACTCGAATTTGTCGAGTGTATTAGTTGGACAGTATGACAGTCCCCTTGATAAAACTGCAATATGTGCTTGGGTGAGTATTTTGTTTGATAAATTAATTATCTGCGTTGTCTCCTTGTCCTCCTTGTTCCCCTCCCCCTGCTCTGTGATCTGTAACCCCAACGTTCCCGATCTCTTAATTGATTTAGATGATCCCCCTCTCCTTGTTTTCTTCCTCCTCGACTTGTGTTTTGGGGGCAAGTTAGATCTAAAAAATCGTGGGGTACTGAGTTAGATCGATGATCAGTATAGGTGTTCGGGATATGATTTGTTTCAAGTTCTATATCACTATTCTCCCATTCTGTAGAGGAGTCATTAAGACCTTGGGGTAGCATTGAGCCCAACATAACAATCCACCTGCATTCCCTCTGTAGGAGTGCTCTTTCAATATCGCCACCCCATATCCCCAAAGAGACACGTTCAATGGCAAATGCAGATAGAACTGAATTGTCAGCCCCATGTTCATGTAAAAAATGTTTGGCAACTGTCGTGATCTTTTTAGAGGATTCTATGTCCCTTTGTGCAGATTTTATATTCTGACAATGTTCTAATATCCTGAAACGAACCTCTCTGGTAGTCATGCCCACGTATATTTTATTGCAAGGGCATGTAAGATAGTAGATTACCCCCTTAGAGCGGCAGTTCAAGATTTGGTGTATCTTAAACTGTTGTATTCCCTTGCTGTCAGAAAAAATAGAAGTCTGCCATGCAAATTTGCAGGCAGAACAGCCACTACATTTGAAAAAACCCTTCTTGTCAAAAGAAGACAAAAAGGTAGGATTCGTATGCGTAATGCAGTGGCTGTGGACCAGCTTATCTCTAAGGTTAGGGGACCGCCTACTAGTCAAGTCTACTCTAGGCCCTAAAATTTCTTTTAAATCAGGGTCCATCATGAGGATCGGCCAGTGTTGCTGCAAAATACTTCTCAAATTGTTCCATTGTTGGTTAAATGTCCCAAGAGGGTACAGCCAATCTGTAATAAAACAAGGTTTTGAACATAGCAAAAACATGAGTAGGGCCTCCTTACTAAAACCTAAGACTAAGGATAAAAATACTCCAAATAAAATAAGGTTTATTGGGACATTTAACCAACAATGGAAAAATTTGAGAAGTATTTTGCAGCAACACTGGGGCTGACAATTCGGTTCTATCTGCATTTGCCATAGAACGTGTCTCTTTGGGGATACGGGGTGGCGATATTGAAAGAGCACTCCTACAGAGGGAATGCAGGTGGATTGTTATTTTGGGCTCAATGCTACCTCAAGGTCTTAATGACTATTTGGGTTTTTCAATGTTTTTGTGATTAACGATGTCTTGTGTTTTCCCTAAACTTTTTTCTTCCCCCGTTTTTTAATTAAAATAATCTTTTGGCCTCATTTTAAGGGGATTCAATGGTGAGCTTTTAGGTTTTTGACAGTTTTTTATGTTTTATTTATTTACAGTTATTCACAGTAATGCTTTCTTTGTTTCCCTCAATTTTCCCTCTTGGCTAGTATTTTTAGAATATAATCATAATAGTTGCTTTTATTTATTCAGTTCATTAACTCCTTTCTTTTCTTTCTACTATTTTAGATATCCTTAATACGCTCAATGTATTTTGAAATGTTCTCCTCAGAGTGGAGATACTACATGAATGGAATATTTGCTTATTCTCTTTTCTGAATGAAGGATGACATCTGCTAGATCTTTGCTGCTATTCTCATATCACAGGACAACTTGTGATGCAGCAAATAGATGCTATTATATGTTTGAATGGTGCACTGTCATAGAGCCATAAAGTAGACTCTTTCCCTTTAAATCTCTCTCCTTGACGATCGTGGAGTCCTCTATTGCGCATGGCAAGACACAGGCATTCTTTCCGTGTCTGGTATTGGAATCAGGAGTTGAGTAATTACAGCAGAATATAGCAAGGCACTCAACGCGGAATCTTGCCGTGCGCATGCGCGGGAATTCGATCTTCACGACTAGATGAGAGGCTTTTGGCGCGAAATTAACGTCATCACATATTGCCTTTTTATACCGGAATTGCTCCAATGCCAAATTACCACCTTAGAAGAAGCCCGTGGGGGCGAAACGCGTTATGGTATTTATCTGCTACTGGCCCTGACTGCTGGCCTCGTTTGGACTTTATACTTTTGGATTGGACTTTCTCTATGTGTTGGTGATTCACTCCGGCTGGGGTGATCCCGTCCAGGACACTAAGCTACACTGAACTCAGACCATCTATGCACCGTCAGGAGCTGAGTATACTCTTTACTCTGGTTCACACATATGCCACTGCAGCATTAATCAGTTAATGAACTGGTATTCAATTTTTTACTAAGTGCATGACCAGTCTCCTGTATGTGATCATATTGTAGGTTTATGTTTGGGTCACTGAATTATTTCCACTGCTCCTCTCCCCTGTTCATGTGAGCTATATTTGTAGTTCTATGCTATAAGGAGGGTTTATTACAGTGCCCTACATATGGGTTTAGACATGTTTAGTGTTATTATTGTGTCATGACTCTGTTCATCTGTGTTTCTTGACATTTTTCCTGGTGGGCTTACACACATATTTCTTTTAACATATTTTGGAGTTTAGGGCATTTGCCTTTATTGTTTTTCTATACCATCTCCTCATTATATGACCGGCCGGTTGTTAATCACTATGGGTACTTGGTCCCCACAGTGGTTTCATAGATTGAGGTTTTCTTTATTTTTTTTCTCCCTGTTTTTGTGTTGCAAGAGTAAGTCCCATTTTTATTTTTTGTCCATTGATACTCTTTGAGTCCAGTAGTTAGGGTTTCAGTCAGTTTTCTTGTTTTTCTTTATATTTTGATTCAATAAATGTATTATTATTTTGCAATATAAGTCTGAGTGATTTTTGTGAGGTTTCTTTTTCTTCTTTTGTATATATATATATATATATATATATATATATATATATATATATATATATATATATAGTGCAGAATAACTGAGTACTTGAGTTCTTCAGTATTAGGTGATACCTATTTTATTTGGACTGATTTACAAAGGATCATTTATATATATGTAACGGGTATTCCCTCTAGTCTGACCCACCCAATCTCACATTGGCCCGTGTGGTCTAACCAGCCCCCATTACATGGTCGTGCCTGGTGGTGCACCTGTAGGCAACAGGTCTCCTGAGTCTCCCGCAGGATGGTGTATGGGGATATCAACTAGACAGGCAGCTGAGGTAGTGGGTACGAGTCCTACCTACAGTATATCATGTGCAGCGCCTCCACCTCATCAAGATCTGTGCTTCCGCAGGGAGATGGTCCTGGTGAGGAACTCCTTCTTGGTGGTGTCATCCCCTGTTGAGTAACTTCACACTCACACAGTGGGGGTATCTTTGAATAGGGCATCTTTATTGATGGTATCGATATGATAGACTGCCCCTGGCAGCTGTCAGCTTTAGCCGCACATCTCTCCGTGCTGTCCCTTTGCCATGTACGCCCTCCCAATTGGAGTGGGATCCCCTCTCCCCATAGGGAGATCACCCCTGTGCCAGGTCCCTGAACACAGTGTGGCCTCGACAGGCTTGATTTGGAAACTCGTGCCACTAGTTACAGCACTAGTGGGCACAAAGCTATCTTGCAATCCCTTTCACAGGAGCCAAACACATCAGCAACAACAACTAACTTTGACAGTGTTGTGCCTTATATACCTCAGGGGGCAGGCACATCTCTGATGTCACTAACCAGGGACTCAGAGCATGCAGCCACTCCCATCCATACATACAGTAGGGCACATCACCAGGGTGTGAGGGAAAACCTCCATAACTATTGCTGGCATTCCTGTACTTACCAGGGTTTACTGCCAGCAGGGAAGATGTCTGCAGTCCATTATTATGCATGGCTACATATATAAACTCCTCACCCCTACCACATGCAGCACTTATCATCTGAGATTTGACACCAAAAGACTGTTCATGGTCCCAAGGCTCAACAAAAGTTTCCGGCCGCTCGTCCTTCTCTTACCGTGCACCCCAAAACTGGAACAACCTACCGACCTCACATCCACCAAATGTTTAAGTTCTTTCAAAACCAAAGCTGTCTACATTTTAATATATAATTATCTTTAAGTATGCACGCAATGTCTTGTATATAATGTATACTCTGTTCACTTATGTAACTGTATTTGTAACCATGTATTATTTGTCATTTTAACTCCAATGCCCAGGACATACTTGAAAACGAGAGGTAACTCTCAATGTATTACTTCCTGGTAAAATATTTTATAAATAAATAATATATATATATATATATATATATATATATATATATATATATATATATATATATATATATATATATATTTAGATTAAATGTTGCAGCAATGCTGCAGCAATGTTGAGGCATTTATTGTGAGACTGCCCCAGAATTTAAAAGGCAAGAGTTCTAATACTCGTGGCTGCATCTGTAGTATTGTGTAATACAATTAGTGAATTGTGTAAAAAAAATTGTATTGATTTTAATAGCCATACAACCTCATTTTCTAAAGGCTCGCCGTTTGAAAAACAAAACATTAATAGCTGATAATAATATACTGTCTGATCTCATTTGCTTATAAAATGAATAAATCAAGTGTGTCACACATACAGTATAATTTAGGTTAATTTAGAACAAAGAATTGCAGAAGCTTCTAATACTGAATGGATTTCCTGAAAGTTTTCTAATCAACCTACAATATAGAGAAGTATTAACAGATATCTTTTGTGTTTAAAGTGTAATTGACCCCTCCACACTGCCGTACAGCACATACTTGCTAGTCTGATATACATAACAAATACCCAGCTCTTGTCAAGCTACTGTACCTCCTTTAATATGCTAGTAAACACCCACAGAAGTGTCTAAAGTCTACAAAAATATTTGTAACACTTTCTCTGATTTCTCTTGGACTAGGAAAGCTACATAGTTTGCACAGTATGTTTATTCTTGCTGCACAGTGAGTGGATTTAAGGAAAGTAATTGATTTCTGTGCCGAAAGCAGCACAGGGATTTTTTATATTCTGTCGTAGCATTTTGAGATTTTTTGCTGAACACATAGGGCCATATTTATTTGAATGGGCCATACGGTGCCTAACAGCTAAGCACGATTTAGAAAATCTCATAGTGCAGTATGAACAAATATATTGTAGATGAGTTCTGAGAGCATTAACTTGCCATACATTTGACCAACTACAGATAGGAAGATTTTGTATCAGAAAAGGGTGAAGATTCTATTCTTTCCCTGTTCTTCTTGATTTTATTCACTGAAGATGTTGCTAAATATGAATGGAACACAGAAATCTCATCACCAGATAATTGCAAAAGAGAAAAGCCATGAATGAAATGTAAGCAGAAAGCAAAGCATAGTGGTCAAGTAAAAAAAGATTGAACATCAGTGGTTTGGAGGATCAGTATGTTATGAATCACTGCTATTATTTACCCCCACATTTGTTTGTTCTCATTCCTTATTATGCTGCTTTTATAATTCTTTACTTTAGAAAGCTTTTCATTTTACAAATCACATCTTTGTAGTCAAAATGCCTGCTCTCAGTTGCATGGCAAAGGCATGTTCAATACAGATAAAAAAAAAACTATTTATCCTGTACACAATTAAATGTGTGCTGTCTTCTTTTGACAATAGCAATCTGCAGCAAAGAGATAATAATGCAGGATTATAGCAAAATAAAAGATAGGTTATCATAAGCAGGCTGTTGCAGTATCACCTCCCTTTTAACCCCTGGGACCTAGTAGAAAGAAGAAATATTAGGTTAGCACTAGCTTTGCTGTTTTCTTATAAAGCCTTTATTTTTAATTCAGACCTAGTCATCCAAGTAGAATACAGTACAGAATTGTATTAATTTACACAACTAACTGTTATCATTGGAGTACAATTGTCATAGAAAACCATGGATTAGGAAACCATGATGTGTTTAAGGTTGCAGTTTTCTCAACTATTTTAATCTCTTTTGAACTTTAATAGTATCTACCACACAGATAGCATGCTTCCTTTTTGCACTACCTGCCCATTCAATCCTATGATTTTCATTTTATTTCCCTTACTAAGGATAGAGAGTAATCAAACATGAGGCTCTCTGTAGGTTAAAAAAATATATACATTCTATATGCTCTCTGAAATCAATGGTAGTGGCGAGACATTGCTTCTGGCTTCACAATCTGAAGAACAGATGCAGCGGCCATTATCCGAACATTTCACGAGTTGTACTCATTTGCATACCCGGTCATGGTGCACAATTTCTTGAAATTTTCCCGCATTAAGACGCGAGTTTACTAGTGTTTTGATCGAATGCAGAAAATTGCATTTCAGTGTTGTCTGCAATACCGTCGAAACTCAAGAGGGCGATCGCGAGGTTTCGTCTTAAAATCGAGTTGCAATGCAACCTATCTTTGATTCCCATACAGTACTTCAAGTGTGTAATTGTAATTTAAATATTAAAAATATGAACACACACAACAAAAGTATTTTTAACTAATTAATTGTTTTATTTGTACAGGATAAGAAAGTTAAAATGAAAAATACAACGCCGCCTCTTCTTCCGAATGTAAAATACTTATTCCGCGCATGCGTGTATGTCAGATTAGAACCTTGTTAAAACGCATATGCTTGTCATCACATTTCTGCGCATGTGTGTATGTCAAATTGGAACCTTGTTGAAACGCATATGCGTGTCATAACATTTGTGCGCATGCGTGTATGGCAAATTGGAACCTTGTTGAAACACATATGCATGTCATCACATTGCACATTTGTGTTCCTAATTAAATTACTGTACAGTAAGATACAGTGCATTTCCTCACGGAGTCGCTAGATACTATATCTGCTAGATCTTAGTACAGTACTGCTGTTAGTGTATCTAAATAGTAAAAACCACTTTTAGTTTCTAGATTTATATAGTATTTTGTACATACTGTATTCTGTACAGTATATCAATGGCACATATTTATATATTTAAATGCCTTTAGAACTTTAGGTATAGTACTACTGTAAGTGTCTAGACAGTAAAAACATGAACACACCAAAAGTATATTTAAAGAATGAACATTTTTATTTGTACAGAATAATAAAGGGAAAAAAAATAATAAAAAAAATACAATGTTGCCTCCTTTTCAAAATGTACAATCTTGTCTTTTTCTTGTTCGCAATGGCTGGTGCTTCTTGGACATATGGGTCTGTAAAGAAAGAGACAATATTCTATATTATCAATCGCATTGTACATTTTCAGCATGATCTATGCCAAGAGTCACTGATTAATTACAGTTCGCTACTCATACAGGACTTATTCAACCAGTGTGTATTAGTGCTGCTATACTAAGTGTCAGACTTTCAAGTTAGTATTGCCACAAAAATGTTATATTGTATAGGGAAAATTGTTTCTGTGTATCCTCTGCTAAAAGGAGATCTAATCAAATTGTATCCAACAAAATGATGCATGCTAATAATAAGCATTACGACTTTGGGGACTCAAGGGACTTGGTATGTATGGATTGGAGCACTGTGTCTTACCTGGCAGTATTGCTGGGAGAGTTTCCTGTACCAAGAGGGGGGGGTGTCCAGATCCAGACATGCACATTCAGAAATAGGAAAAATGTATTATACCATGACGCCAGTACAGTCCATTATTATAGAGTACTGTATCTTCTGCTTTTGGGGATTGGAGGAGACAAAGCATGCATGGCTTGGCATACAGCACTTTACATTAGGACTAGGGGTTTACTGTACATTAGGTTTTTGGGGATTTGGGGCAGAAGGGACTTGGCATGCATGGATTGGAGCACTGTGTCTTACCTGGCAGTATTGCTGGAAGCGTTTCCTGCACCATGGGAGGGTGGGGGAGGTTTCTTGCATATTGGCTTTGCCCAGCTCCAGACATGCAAAATAGAAAATAAGCATTAAACAATGAAACAATTTAAAACAATCAACTGTCTTTTTTTTTTTTTAGATTAAAAACATTGGCGGTGCATCTATATTTTAAAATAAATGTATAACTAGTAGTGATAAAATAAGCCCATGGACTTCCAGGGAAGAGCCCTTGTATGCCTCAAAAGGCCATTGATGCTGTCTCTTATGGTTCTCACTAGAAGACTGTTAACATTAAAATAGCGCTTCACTTCTTCCATAATTGATCTCCTTAAATTTGCAGGAAGAACCATCTTGTATTTATTGCCTTCATAATTGACATTTTGGGTTCATTCGCAGTACATCTCAAAACTGACATGGTGTTTAAAGATGAACTGGGCATATTTCTGAGGTAGACCACCACATCTGATCTTGTATTTCTCCCGGACACTCTTGGTCAACTCTCTCAGCATGATGTCTGGGACCAGTACCAATCCTGGTTGCTGGAGCGGCTGTGCTTCTGGCAGCGGGTGGGGGTAAATGGTCTGGGAGGAAGCTTTCTTCTTGTCGTGGCCTTACCGGGTTGTCATCTCCTCCAACAGAAGTGTATATGTGTATCCTGCAGATGGAGGGGGTGAGCATGTGGGGTCCCGTGGTATTCTTGCTGTTGGAAGTATGAAGTTCAAATCCAGGGAATGAGAGGGTGCATGGGGGTGGGGGGAGGGGGGTATGCAGTTCCTTCCTGACTCAGCGACGCGGCATCAGTGCGCATGCGCGGGGCGCCACTGTACACTTTTGGCGCAAATTATGGGCTATATATGTGAGTGGCAATTTGTTTCATCATACACCTTGATAAAGTCCTGTATTGGACGAAACGCATTGGTGCAGCTGCTGTATACACCCATGTGTGAGTTTATTAATTAATAACCCTCGATTTTATTCTGGAGTTTGCCCCGTATTTTTTCATACAGCAGCGGCAGCTTTTATTCGAGCAAAAGCCGCCGGCTGCATGCGTCTGGGAAGCGGGTAGCCGCGGCGCGTGGCGGCGCACTGTGATGTCACAGTAACATGCGCGCCCGGCTTCCCCGTCTTCCCTGGCTTCCCCAGGCTTCCCCGACACCCCTGGAGATCAAATTAAGGTAAGCGGGGGTGCGGGGAAGCAGAGGGGCAGAGCAGGAGCCGGGTTCGGGGTCGGGAAGGGGGGGTAAATTGCGCGCGAAGTGGAGGGGGGGTGCGTGGGGGAAACGCGGCGGCGCGCGGTTTTTACTGGCGGCAGCTGGGGTAGATCCCGGCATGCCGCCGGCATTTAGTGCGATAAAAGATGTCGCTACTGTACAGTGATCCAGTTGCAGTGCATCCTTTGCTCTCCTTCATCTCTATGGTTCTACTACACTAGGAGTGCACGCTGAGGAACCTTCATTTGGCTTTGTCATGTTGGATTCCAGCTCGTCCCCAGGACAGGTAATGGGCATCAAAGCCCTTATTTTATTACCTGTTATATCCATGGGGTCCCTATGCTAATCTGATGGGATGTGCAATACTGACTATATGTGCGGTAGTCATGCAGACTGACCGCTAGGTCTTTATTCTTGCCTCCCTGTATATGATGAAGCTATATATATCAGCCTAAGGATTTATACAGTGTTCCTTCTCTGGACTTATGTGCTTATATTGGAAGATGTTTGTGTGCACACACAGTATTTGAGCATCGTTCTATCCTCCCTTTTTTTGTATACTCCCACAGACTATTGCTCTACAGTGTGGTGTGTTATCTACTTCTGCTATAAGGGGCAACTCCATGTAATTTTTTGAGGTGTTTGGACATTTATTATTCATTGGAGGATTTATTTACTGGTGTTCAGAATTACAGAACTTTTACATATCATACGATTACCAGCATACCTCCCTACTCACAATGGATTTAGAAGATGGTACAGATGAGATTGCACAGGAAACTACTACCACTGATTTTGCTTTTAATTATTTTGATCAGAGTGCAAGAGCAAGGAAAGCTCAACGAGTTGTTGATGATGATGTGGAGGTTAAATGTGAGGATACCTCTGACCTGCATGACTATTTTCTTAAGTTAGAGAAATTATTATCTATTGACACCAGACTTTGGTGGGACATTATTTCTTTAGAAAATTATGCAAGGGTCAAACATATACCCCGTGGATTCAGGATGAAAAAAATCCCCTACGTTCGGCTTCTCCAGTGCAGAATTTGAAAGAGATTGGAAGAATATTCTCAACGAATGTTCATTCAAACTAATTGATTTGATATTAGCATTGAAGAACAAGGAGAAGCTGGGTATAGGTAAAGAAGTTAAAACCTTACTGTAGATGGACGTTCACAGAGGTACACAATTGGGAGACGTTTATAAGGGGAAATTATAATAAGGCTTTATTGTGCCTTTTCCTTTTTATCAGGAAAACATCCAAACAAGGGGGGGGAACAAAGCTTCCATTCACTTGGGAGTATTTCTAGTGAAAACACTATGCAATTAATTAACATCTCCCTAGTCAAGCATTTCTCTCAGCCCCCAAAACATATAGCATGAAAATAAGCAGATATAAGCAGTCTCTTAATAATGAAAGTCTTATCTTTTTAGCAGCTGTAGAGTAAGCTTCTCTGCTCTCCTGGAACCGCACCCGTGCGTGCACAGAAAATATCAGCGTCCAGGTTTAGAAGTCTTATTTGGTTCTTGGAGGGAACATCTTCTCAGTTCCTGGTTCAGCTCCCTTCACTCAGGGTTTGTCAGCTTCAGGTTTAGTAGTTTCCTGTGTCTTGAAATCAGCTCTGCTGTGTTTTCTGACAGAGCTCAAGGCATGTGATGCCTCCAAAGGTCAGCTCAAATGTGAGCTAAAGAGTGTCACTTCCGGTCTCAAAGGCAGGCTTTTTGTAAACAATCTAATCAGGCAGGTGGTGTTTAGTAATTAACTACCACACTGCTAGATTAAAGGAACATTACTGAACAGGGATAAGTCCCCTGTTACACTTACAAACAAAATTGTCTCAGTTTTCTAAGATGGAAGGCTTTAAGGAATATGACAGAAAGCTTGCAGTGGCTATTAAAAACCTGGAAAAGGAAATAATGCGGAAAAAAGAGATAAAATTCTCACGTGATAAAATGGACTATGAGAAAAAACAAGTCTATTCATGGGAAAAAACTCAACAACCTAGAAGGGGGAGTAAAGACCAGCAATCTGCCTATTTTACACCGGGTAGATCCAGGAGTAATTCTTGGTCCCAGAAGTCCATTTTAAAGAAAACATTGTCACCTAATGACACCCCAAACATTGAGTCTGATGCCTCATATACGGACAATCCTAGCCACTCGGTTTCATTTTTCTCAGAACATGGGGGGAATTATCAATACCAGGATAAACCTAAAGAACAGTGCCAACAAAGTGCTATACCCTCTTATGATCAAACTTCAAGAAGTATGGAGGGTTATGACGAGGGACCTTCCACTAGCTACTCATCAAAAAACGAAAGGCGACGAGAAGGGGGAAGAGGAAATCAAGGAAAAGTGGCGCCGCAGAAACGGAAAAAAAACTTCTAGATTGGGTTATCAATATATCCAATATTGAACTATCTATGGACAAACTTTCTCTCCTTAACAAAGGGCTTAAGTTCGCCCCTGAATGCAAATTTGATGTTTTTGAAACAGTAATTGATTTGCATAAATTTGTACGCAAATGTACCCTAAACAAGTTCTATGATGTAAAAAATCCCATATCCAGGGAAGTTAATATTCCATTATTGACATCAGAAACTGCGAACAATGACCATGTTAACCCCTATTTTTCCTTCAGAGAGCATTGCACTATCCATGACTTGGAGGAACTAGGGGGCACTGTGGTAGAAGATTGTGATGCTGACAATTTTCTCGGTAGAAGAGATTCAGGCCTTAAACGTAGATCACTGTTTTTTCCAAAATTTGCGAAGGGCAAGTTCCTATCCACATTCGAGAGTTTAGTGGAGAGGGATTTGGCCTTCCTCGACAGAGTTTTCACCTTTGACACCCCACATCGTGCCCACTACAAAAACAATCTCACAGATGGTGAAATTAAAGCACTTGAAGGAAAATTTAAGATCTCATAATCAAGAATGCTGATAAAGGGGGTGCTATGGTAGTGCAGCATAGGAGAGACTATCACAGGGAGGCCCTTAGACAACTCTGTGATACTTCCTCCTATGCTGTGCTGCATACGGACCCCAGTAGACAGTTCCAGTCAGAACTTAAGTCACTTCTTGATGATGGCACTATGCTTTGTGTCCTAAATGACAACAATATCTGTTTAATGCCACTCCCATCACGGCAGTGTTCCACCATCTCCCAAAGATTCACAAATCACTTGTTTCTCCTCCTGGGAGACCAATTATATCTAGTATAGGATCTTTGGGGGATGGTGTCTCACACTATGTAGATCGGTTTCTGCAGCCCTTAGTGAGAGCCCTACCGTCCTTCATATTAGATAGTGGGGACCTCCTGAAACACATTAATAAATTATCATGGAAACAAAACATGATATGGGTCACCCTAGATGTGACATCCTTGTACACCATGATACTACATGAGCACGGGATGACAGCTGTTCGTTATTTTCTTTCAAGCACAGATATATCACCAGCACAAACCACTTTTCTATTGGATTCTATTTATTTCCTTTTAACTCACAATTTTTTTCTGTTTGATGGGGTTCACTATCTCCAAACACGTGGAACAGCAATGGGAACAAGCTTTGCCCCTTCCTATGGAAAGCTTTTCATGGGCTGGTGGGAGACGTTCCACATGTTTGGAGAGGCAAACAAATTTAGGGAGCACATTTTCTTTTACAAACGGTTTATAGACGACCTTATATTCATATGGGAGGGTGATGTCACTACACATTTATCATTCATTGACACCTTAAATATTAATATATTCAATTTAAATTTCACCTTTTTGTATAATCATCATCACATTCACTATTTAGATCTCCACTTATACATTGATACCATTATGAATATCCAATCTGACATATTTCGTAAAACCAATTCCCGTAACACTTTTTTACGTGCCAACAGCTGTCATCCTCGTGCTCTTATTAAAGGAATACCCAAGGGACAACTGATTCGTCTGCGACGTAACTGTTCAGATGACAATGACTTTAATATTCAAGTCCAGGAGTTGTATCATAGGTTTGTACAAAGGGGGTACATAAATCCATACAGGAGGTCTCCACTATTGATAGAGCGGATCTATTTCAATGCTCAAAAAAAGGTATTATGATGAATAATTCACCTTAATTTATAACGTCATTCAGTGCTCAGACCGAACAGATACACTTCCTAATGGTTCTTTCCCTTGTAATTTGTGCAAAGTTTGCACTAAGATGACGAAATCCAACAGTTTTCTCTCCAGTCAGACTGGGAGGACACACAAGATTAAATCATTTATTAATTGTATATCCTCATATATTGTCTACCTCATCACTTGTGGATGTGGTAGCCAATATGTGGGAAGAACCATTAGGAATTTAAAAATCCGCATTATGGAACATTTGCAACTTATTTCCAAGGGGGACTGTGACAGGGTAAAGTCAACCCCTATCAGTTATGCCTGGGAGACATATGTCTGAGTGCTTCATCCAGCACTCATAAGGGTTAACTCAGGTGGAAGCTAGGTAATCAGGATGTAAGCTGACACCTGAGAAGCAGCAAGGTATAAGATGAGGTTATTACTGGCAGTAGCTGCCTGCATTAGACCAGAGCACATGGCTATATATGTGCTGCTAGCCAGACGGATACATTAAGCTAACTACTGCAACCAAAGTAAGAGACTTGTTCATTTGTTTTTCCTGACTGCTTAAAAGACACTTACGGTTTGGTTATGGTTTAGCAAGCCAGCCTGCTAGATAGGCCTGGTGTGTTAGTCAGGCCTCCCAATGTGGAGCAGGAATTTTTTTGTTTTAAGGGACAGTGTACCCGCATGTTATGTATGCTGTGGAGAAATAAAGCCACTGAACGTTTTCATTATCCTGAAACTATACATGTGGACTGTTCCCTGACCTCGGCTACAGGCCGTCCTGCCACAGGTGGAGTCAGAAGTGGGATTCGGATGGCCCCTGTATCTGAAGGGCCACACAGGATAATAAATAAATAAATAAATAAATAAAAATGGACAAAAAATTTTCTCAGTTCCTTGAGCAACAGCTCCAGCTAGCAGAGAAGCAAGCTGAGCAACAGGCCCATCAAATAGAATGGCAGGTCAAGCAAGCAGAACATCAAGCTCAGCAAACTGAGCGACAAGCCCAGCAAGATGAGCAACAGGCCCGGCGAGAGGAAAAGCTACTCCAACTGCTGGTCGAAGGCCCAGCCCCAGGCAGACCAGGGATTCCAAATAACCCACTGGTGATGCTGCCTAAAATGAAGCCAACCGATGACCCAGAGGCATTTCTCCTCACTTTTAAAAGGGTAGCCACGGCCCACGGCTGGACAGTTGAACGCTGGGTAACGACTCTGGCTCTACTCCTCATAGGAAAGCTCAGGCAGCCTATCAAGCTCTTCCAGCAGACGAGGCCATGGACTATCAGCAACTAAAGGCTGCTATTCTGGATTGCCTAGGCCTTACTCCAGAGACCTACCATCAGCGGTTCCAGACAGTCAAATATACAAACAGAGACAGACCCCGGGTCGTAGCCCACCGCTTAGTAGACTTATGTACCAGGTGGATACAACCGGAGAAGCATACCAAGGCAGAGATCCTTGAACAGTTTGTGCTCGAGAAGTTCATACAGATACTGCACCCCTCCTCCCGCTCCTGGGTAAAAAGACACGCTGCATTTTCCCTGGATTCAGCGGTCCGCTTGGTGGAAAACTTCCTTCATGGTGTTTAATCACTTCAAGGGCGCATGGTCAGTGACCAAGGTGAAGTGTACTCCGGTGACATAGTGTCTCAAGACCTCAATTGCCCATTTTACAGCGAGGCACTCCTTCTCAATGACGGAATACCTCACTTCCCTTGGGAACAGCTTCCGGCTGATGAACAGTATTGGGTGTTCAACACCATCAAATTGCTGGGACAGCACTGCTCCCAGTCCTACCTCTGATGCATCCGTCTGGATGATGAAGGGCTCTTTAAAATCTGGGCTCCGAAGAGCGGGGCCCTCTGACAGGCACTTTTTTAGCATGTCAAAGGCGTCTGGCACTCCCAAGACCATTTAACTTGGGTCGGGCACTCTTTTTTGTCAGATCTGTTAGGGGTGCAGAAATTTCTGAAAAATTGGGGATAAACCGCTTGTAATACCCTGCTAACCCCAAAAGGGAGTGGACCTGTGTCTTTGTCTGTGGGTTGGGGACTTCCTTTATGGCAGCCACCTTGCTAGCTAGTGGCCTTACTATCCCTCCCCCAATGGCATAGCCCAAGTATTTTGTAGTGGATTTACCCAGGGCACATTTTTTTGGATTTGCAGTGAGCCCTGCTTCTCTTAAGGACGTTAGGGCTGCCCTTAACCTTTTTATATGAGACTGCCAATGTCTGCTATAGATGACAATGTCATCCAAGTAGGCCACGGCATATGCCCTATGGGGTCGTAGTACCTTGTCCATTAATCTTTGGAATGTGGCTGGAGCCCCATGTAACCCAAATGGCATAGTGACAAATTGGTATAAACCGAGAGGGGTGGCGAAGGCAGTTTTGCATTTGGATTCTTCCGCTAGAGGTATCTGCCAATATCCTTTCGTGAGATCTAGGGTGGAGATATACTCTGCTTTACCAAGCGAGTCAAGCAATTCATCCACCATTCGCTGTGGGACTCCTCAATCACGCCCAATTCCAACATGTCTATTATCTCCCTCTCTACCAGGTCTTTTCGGCCCTCTGGCAATCTATAGGGACGGGACCGTACTTTTACGCCAGGTTCTGTCTCAATCCTATGGGACACTAAATCAGTCTGCCCTGGCAGCTCAGAAAAAACATCTGGGAACTGGTCACATAATTCTAGTAGGTCTGACCTTTGTTCCGTTGTTAACTGCCCCCCCATGGGAACCTGATGGTCATTGTACGTACTACCCTTTGGAAGCTGTGGACCCAAATCCGTCTCTCCTTCCCGAGGGTGGATGAACAGCGATCTCATCATTTTCCAGGGTTTCAGGAGGTTCACGTGGTAGATTTGTTTACCCTTCCTGGACCCTGGTTGAGAGCCCCGGTGTGGCGGAGAACTTGGAAAGGACCCTGCCACTTCGCAAGGAGTTTACTCTCAGATGTCGGTAGTAGTAGCATCACTTGGTCCCCAGGTTGGAAGACCCTCAAGCGAGCATTTTGGTTGTACTGCCTTTCTTGACGTTCTTGAGCAGATTGTAGGTTTTCCTTAGCAAACCAACCTATCATGTCTAGGCGGTTTCTAAGGTCCATGACATACTGAAGGGTATTCTTGGAGGGGGAGGACTCCTCCTCCCAGGATTCCTTCAGTAGGTCAAGAATACCCCGAGGTTGGCATCCATATAGGAGCTCAAACAGGGAGAAGCCTGTGGATGATTGGGGAACTTCTCGTACCGCAAACAACAGGAAAGGGAGAAGTTCATCCCAAGCTCACTTTTCGGTGTCCATAAACTTTCTAAGCATGGTTTTTAAAGTACGGTTAAACCTCTCTACCAATCAATCAGTCTGAGAATGGTAGACTGAGGTCCTGACGGATTTTACCTCCAATAACTTGAGGACATCCTGCATTAACTTTGCCATGAAATTTGTTCCCTGGTCAGTTAACATTACTTGGGGCAGTCCTACCCTAGAGAACAGTTCTAATAGCCTGTGAGCAACCTGTTTAGCAGTGGCTGATCTCAGAGGGAAGGCCTCAGGATATCTGGTGGCATAATCTACAACAACGAGTATAAATTTATGTCCCTTCGCAGGTCCGACCAGATCTACCCTAATTCTCTTGAATGGGACGGCTACCAAGGGCAGAGGGACCAAGGGAGCCGGCTTCTGTCTTTTTTGGCTAGTTAACTGGCATTCAGGACATGTCTCACATAGTTTCATGATGTCACCATGTATGCCTGGCAAGTAAAACCGGGACGAGATGCGGTCCGTGGTCTTATCTCTGCCCAAATGACCACCACATGGGAGAGTATGGGCTAGGGTGAACACTGTTTTAATGAACCCTTTAGGGACTAGCATCTGTCGAATGACCTCCCCTGTTTGTGTAACCTTATTCACATGATATAGAATGTCATTTAACAGTTCAAAATGTGGAAACACTTTTACACCTTGTTCGTCCATTATCTTGTTGTTGACCTGTACCACCTTCTCATATTGTCTAGCCAGAGCTGGGTCTTCCCTCTGCCTCTGACAGAAGTCAGGAAGATCCAGGGAGCAACTCCCACTGTTAGGCTAGCCTCTTGATCCTTGATACGCAGTAGAACGTTCGCGATCAGGTATCTCTTTGTATCCCCATGGATACATTCGATATTCCAAGGAGAGTCATAGTCAGAGTCTGTTGCTTGGAATTAGGCCCTCTAGGATCAAGGTTTTTCCAGATCCCGAGTCCAGCATGGCTTTTACTATTTTCGCCTCCAAAGATGCTGGGACTAACCATGGATTGTGGTCCCCTCGGAGAGAAGCTGTGGCAGTGGTTCTGCCATATGAACAATCCATCTCATCATCTCCTGAGTCGGCAAACTCGGTGGTCAGTGGAAGCTCTCAACGGGGTTCGGTGTTTGGACTTCTCCGCTGTTGGATGGGATCCTCCCTTCTGGTTGGTGGTGGTATCCTCTCCACCGGATGGGTGATGGAAGCCCAGGTTTTCGGGGAATTCTGTGGGTGGCGGCCTCCCTTGAGTGATCCAATAGCCTCGGACCCGGGATGGGCGTCTCTGCGGGAGTTTGTACCAGGAACCCTCCGAGATGGGAAAGGGTCTTCCGATCGGGTTGACTGGACCTCCCGAGCTGGCGGGTTGTAGACCCCTCGATTGTCTGCTCGCCTGCCTCTGGTATCACCTGAAGCAACTGGTGTTTGCACGGACCGTTCCCAGCTATCCTGTTGGGTGTCGTCGTCAACCCCTATCAGTTATGCCTGGGAGACATATGTCTGAGTGCTTCATCCAGCACTCATAAGGGTTAACTCAGGTGGAAGCTAGGTAATCAGGATGTAAGCTGACACCTGAGAAGCAGCAAGGTATAAGATGAGGTTGTTACTTGCAGTAGCTGCCTGCATTAGACCAGAGCACATGGCTATATGTGCTGCTAGCCAGACGGATACATCAAGCTAACTACTGCAACCAAAGTAAGAGACTTGTTCATTTTTCCTGACTGCTTAAAAGACACTTACGGTTTGGTTATGGTTTAGCCAGCCAGCCTGCTAGATAGGCCTAGTGTGTTAGTCAGTCCTCCCAATGTGGAGCAGGATTTGTTTTGTTTAAAGGGACAGTGTACCCGCATGTTATGTATGCTGTGGAGAAATAAAGCCACTGAACGTTTTCATTATCCTGAAACTATACGTGTGGACTGTTCCCTGACCTCGGCTACAGGCCATCCTGCCACAGGGACCTTAACCATCCTGTTCCCAAACATTTTACCCATTGTCCCCTAGGTGGCATACACAACTTTAAATTTCAAGGCATAGAATGTATTAATCCTATGTCTAGAGGAGGCAATAGGGTCCAAAAATTGGACCAACGTGAGGCATTCTGGATCTTTACATTAAAGACCAGGATGCCTCATGGTTTTAACACTGAATGGGATCTTTCCCACTTTTTGTGAAAACGTTAAATATGTTGATTCGCTCATCATCAATGACCAGTATCACTCTATCTGTGAAATTCATGTATATGAATTAGATTTAATTTCTTACAATATTTATCTATATTAAAGTTAATATTATATTCTAAGCCTGTTGCAATCCATTATACATTTCCGTATACATCTTCACCATAAGAAAACTATACAAGGTTATTAATTATTAGTATAAATCACCATTATGAATTATTGATGTAGTATTATTTTATTGTTTAAATTATACATTTTTTGTTATTTCTCTAGAAGGTACACCACCTTGTATTTGATTTCTTTGATGATGAAACATGCACGTTTAGTAAGCACAGCCATTTGATCTATATCAATATTCACATGATGTACATTGACTCATTAATTATCTTCATTTCTGAGTAGTTCATAGATGTACATTCTATTGTGTTATAAATGACTGTGACTGTGCTTGTCAATATGTGTGTTTTCTTTATTATATGTTCTTTATTTATCAATAGGTTAATATTTATTGTAGTTTTTTCTGTTTTCTTTTACTGATGTCTTCCGTTTTATTGATTTTTGAGGTATTTGTTTACATTATGACCTACTAAACAATTTGTGTTTAAATAAAGTTGTTTTTGTTTTGTTTTAACTATGTCGGCCATCAGTCGTGCTCTGGCAGCGCGGGCATGCGCTCAGAGGTGCATCCGGGTCCTGGCTTGGCCGTGGTTCCCTGCCCTTCTACCGGTCATAAGGTGGGACGTGTCATTGAGACTGTGCGCCGGGACACTGCTGCGCATGTGCAACATGCGTTTCAGGGTGGTTTTGGGCGCGCACTTTTGATGTCACTTTTTACTCGGATTTGATTGGTGGGGCATGGGATCACGTCCTGACTCAGCGACGTGGCATTGGTGCGCATGCGCGGGGCGCCACTGTACACTTTTGGCTCGAATTATGGGCTATATATGTGAGTGGCAATTTGTTTCATCATACACCTTGATAAAGTCCTGTATTGGACGAAACGTGTTGGTGTGGCTGCTGTATACACGCATGTGTGAGTTTATTAATAAATAACCCTCAATTTTATTCTGGAGTTTGCCCCGTATTTTTTCATACAGTGATCCAGTTGCAGTGCATCCTTTGCTCTCCTTCACCTCCCTGGGAGAATAAGGCGCCTCCAGATCACCCTTCTGCTCCTGCGTCGGCGTACAGGGGCAGGGACTCCAAGCCAAGAATAGAGCCCCACGATGTTCCTCTCAATATTATCATGATGAACAACCATTCACCTATCCATATTCTCCATGCACTCCAAAATATGGTCCATCTTGGCCTCCATTCTGTCCCTGTATTGCGCTTTCGAGTTGTCAGTGATTTCGATACAACTAAAAAAATCCAGCATGCGGACGACCGAGTTGTATCTGGTGCAAGGATTTCTGGTTTTATCCGGACGAACATCTGCATGGCTGGATGCTGGAGGAGATGAGCTGGGGACTTTGGGACGAACATCGTTATGGCTGGGTGCTGGAAGAGTTGAGCTGTGGACTTCGGGATGAACATCGGCGTGGCTGGCTGCTGGAGGAGTTGAGCTTGGTGGTTCCGGATCAGCATCGGTGAACAAAGGGTGAAAGCGAGCAGATGTTTGGGAATCGGTGGCAGTGGGTGATAGCAGTGAAAAGTCCTGGACATCTGATTCGGCATCAGTGTGTGCAGGGGCACTTCTGGGGCTCGTCCAAACTACTTGATCATTACAGATTTTTGCCATTTTCTTCTTCACATACAAAGTGCCAGGGTTCTTTGCCTTGGGAGCCTTCAAAATCTTTTCTTTTAGGCATGTTTGGCTTTGGCATGGAAACAGCTTCCGCCTTTCGCTTTCTCATGGCTGGCACAGCAGAAGAAAGCAGGTTCCTGCATCCGTAGAATCGGGGTTGATCCATGGAAGCAGATGGAAGAATTCACAATACAGTGTCTGTACAAGAGCTCGTTCACATAGAGATCAGCGTGTGGGAGGCCATGCAATTGGTGTCACCTTTTATGCACTGTGTCTCTATTTGAATATTTTGACGGGCATGGACACGAGCTGCAGGTGTTAAAAGTTGGCTTATACAGAACTTATAAGTTGAAGGCTACTAACAGCTCAAAACAAAGAGTACAGGAGAGTATTTAGAAAATAAATAATGAGTGGGACCGCTGAGGTAAGCTGCGAGGCGATTCAAAAGCGTGGGTGTGGAAGAAGTAGAAGGGAGAGATGCTGTAAGCTGCATGTATGTAGGAGGAGTCCCAATGGGAAACGCTACCTGAGATCCTGAAGTGTAGCAGGCCTGGGTCAGTGCCCCTACGGATCCCTTATGTAGCCCTCCTCCAATGCAGTCTTCTCCTTAGAGGGGACGCCGCCGTCTCGAATAGCCTCCGTGCTGTCTCCCTTCTGTGGCGCGAAGATCCTGAGTGCCGGAAAACACGTGATGGTGTATCCGGTCCGTCCGGGAAAATCTTCCTCTCCTAGTGGACACGGGATGGCCCGGAGGAGAATAGACCACTGCCAGCACCCACGCAGCCTCCGATCCTCAGCGCGTCACTCCAATCAGGCGGTGGCAGGAAGCAAAATTGGTGATTGGAAGGTTGAATCGCGCAAGGTCCCCAAAAAGCACTGACAGCTCACCAAAATGGAAACTAAAACTGTTTAATAAAGACTACATAAAAAATGAAAATCAGGACAAACAAAAAACTGTTACATAACAACCCAAGCAGATGGAAGAATTCACAATACAGTGTCTGTACAAGAGCTCGTTCACATAGAGATCAGCGTGTGGGAGGCCATGCAATTGGTGTCACCTTTTATGCACTGTGTCTCTATTTGAATATTTTGACGGGCATGGACACGAGCTGCAGGTGTTAAAAGTTGGCTTATACAGAACTTAACCTGTCGAGCGAGGTCCATTACATTATTAATACATCATCATTTCTGTTGATTCAATGCATATTGAATATACATTGAATACATATTGAATATACATTCCTCTGTGCTTTATTTATTTTCTAAAGCAGCGTTGCAGAGGAAAATAATTTCAAAGGATCTCAGCATGAGAATACAGGATATGTACAAGAAAGGACACAGAATTTTACAGATCAAACGCTGTATACTTACTTCGGGCCTCAATTTAGCCAAAAGCACTGTCAGCTATCATACTCATGGTCAGAGAAAAAGTGTAAAGCGGAGTCCCCCAGTCACAACAGAGTAAGTATTTTTGTTTTCATTCTGTAATTACTGTATTACAGTACTTGTATAAGCTTCTTGCATATCAAAATGCATTTTTTTGTTTACTTGTTTTCTTTGCAATTATGTAAGAGCCAAAAAATTACTGTACTACTTTTAGAAGAAAATATAAAATGTTTTTTTTTCTCTTACTGCTTTTATTTCTCTAAAAGCATCTTGCATATCAAAATGCATTTTTTTGTTACTTGTTTACTTTGCTATTATTTTAGAATACTGTATACTGTGTATTTCATGTATTTATTTTGACTTATTTTGGGGCCTAACAAATTGTTCTATTTTCCTTTAAACTGTAGGACGGCAAAGCATCTGGTGGACTAAATCAGCGAGGCTAATGATGAGCACTGTGCAGCAACAGTCAAGACTGTTCTACAGAACAGAGAAAGATTGGAGCAACGCTCCAAAACAGTGCTCTAAAAAAGTGAGCATAAAACATCTTGTCAAAAGAGATGTAAATTATTCAGATAATAATAACGTAACCAAATTCCAACCATAGATACAAGTATGTAATCAGTATAAGGTCATTAACCAGTGTGCAACAGTCATATGTTGCTCCTATTATGGGGAAATATATCAATAGAGTACAAGGATAAACTGGTGGGATGACCAAATGACCAATTTGAATGGACAAATAGCCCCCACCGACTCCTAATGTCCTGAGATATACCCCTGGTGATAGACTGATAGAACTACAATATATATAAAAGTTGATTGTAGTTCTAAGTACTCACACTTGGTAGCAAAATATCCTGTTGTCAGCATGCTGCTGTTCCGTTTTCATCAGGAAGTTGATTTCCCAGAAGGGGGAGGCAAACAGCGCACAGCAGGTTGGAATAAGAAGTTGGAAAAATGACAGTGGCTGGATCCAAGAATTGGTAAAAAATGTTTTCTTTATTGCAAGGACATACACCAAACACTCAAAAAGCCTTGTGAGAGGAACCTCCGACACGTTTCGGGCTAGCCTGCCCTTTGTCAAAGAGTATGGTTCCTCTCACAGGATGCCGGTATAAGTAGTGGACTCCGTCACTGCTAAGACCCGCCCACATGTGACGTCACCACTAATACTCCAATGCAGAGGATTCGTTTAATGTTTTCAAGTGTTCACACTTATTATTATTATTTGTCATGTTGATTAGTTTATTTTATTTCAAGTGCACACTGTTTACATATTATCTTATGTTTATCCCCAGGTTTTGTGTACCAGGTGGATTAATCTTGCATGGTGTTGATGGGAGGCTCCCTCGCCCTAACTCCGCCCACTGTCTCTGCATCTATTCCTCATTGGATGCATGCCAGTGATGTCAGTTGGGGATGAACATTGGTGGCTCAGCAGATGGTCACTGGACCTGCACCGCATCATGTTGGTTATGGTCTGTGAGGGTGGACCTTTGTGCCTTACCTGTAGTCACACGGGGGCGTTTTTTTTTTATCATGCCTGTAAACATCTCATCCACTCCGCATTGGAGGATTAGTGGTGACATCACATGTGGGCGGGTCTTAGCGGCGACGGAGTCCCCTACTTAAACCGGCCTCCTGTGAGAGGAATCATACTCTTTGACAAAGGGCAGGCTAGCCCAAAATGCGTCAGAGGTTCCTCTCACAAGGCTTTGTGAGTGTTTGGTGTATATCCATGCAATAAAGAACATGTTTTTTTACCAATTCTTGGATCCAGCCACCGTCATTTTTCCAACATCTTATTCCAACCTGCTGTGCGCTGTTTGCCTCCCCCTCCAGGGAAATCAACTTCCTGTTCTAGAGAATAGTCATAATATCACAGCATCTGAGACCAGCATCAGGGTGATGAGATGACAATTGGGATGGATATATGGACGTGTAATGTAAGTGTCTTACTGTAATAAAGTACAGTATATTGCAATAATATATAAGTTCTTGGGCAAATAACATCGCCTATTGTGTACAATGAAGGACTGAACTGACAGGGAAAGATGGACCCAATAAGAGAGTAGCTAGAGAAACTAGAGCCAGCCTTGAACCAAACCCTTAGTAACTCATTAGCTAAAATATCTCGGTCCTAGCTTCCGCATCCCTTAATGTCCAAAGATATTGAGGTAAATACCTGAGTCCTTATGATAAAGCCTTGTAGGATCCCGCGTACTGAAGCTATGGTGATACCAAAGCCTCAGACCGTCCGGGAAAAACTTCAGGTTGCTCACATGGAGGTGCCCGTCTCCTCTCGGCGTTCTCCCATGAGGTGTAGCGAATTGCCGGAACCTGTGCTGCGGAAGTGCGTCACTCCAATCGTGTGTCAGTAGAGTTGAAAAAATTGGTGTGACGGCAGGAACCCAGAAAAAGCACCGATCAACTCACCAGAGGTTGCAAAAAATAAAAAAGGTTTATTGAATTACATTGTTAAAAACAAAAAACAAACTAACATAAAAAACAAAATCTCCTACATGTTTTAGGCTCTCCAGCCCTTTCTCAAGGAGAAACTCTCAATAATTTGATTACTATAACCTCCTGCTGTCTGCCTTCCTGCCTCTCACCTGTCTCCCCTATAATCTATCCTAAACGCTGCTGCCAGAATTACTCTACTCTTTCCTAGATCTGTCTCAGCATCTCCCCTCATGAAATCCCACCCCTGGCTTCCGATAAAATCCCGCATCTCACACTCCATTCTTCTCCTCACTTTTAAAGCTTTACACTCTTCTGCCCCTCCTTACATCTCAGCCCTAATTTCTCGTTATGCACCATCCAGACTCTTGCGTTCTTCTCAAGGATATCTTCTTTCTACCCCCTTTGTATCTAAAGCCCTCTTCCGCCTTAAACCTTTTTCACTGACTACCCCACACCTCTAGAATGCCCTTCCCCTCAGTACCCAACTAGCATCCTCTCTATCAACCTTTATGACCCACCTTAAGACACACTTGCTTAAAGAAGCATATGAATAGCACTGTGGATATTCTGAACACATGATATATAAAGCTTGGCCCCCTGCAGACGCACTTATCAGAACTCCCTCCTACTGTCTCTGTACATTCTCCCTACCTATCAATTAGACTGTAAGCTCCTCGGGGCAGGGACTCCTCTTCCTTAATGTTACTTTTATGTCTAAAGCACTTATTGCCATGATCTGTTATTTATATTATCTGTTATTTATTTGATTACCACATGTATTACTACTGTGAAGCGCTATGTACACTAATGGCACTATATAAATAAAGACATACAATACAACATCATTGATAAAATAAAACAGTTGTGTTTTAAACCATGTCAAAATTGATTGAATATGAAAACATTGCATCATACTGTATAAGGTTTTGTATAAAACACTTAATTATTCTCTCCTTCTCAAGAAACAAAAAAGAACGTCCCTTTAAAAATTTTTTTGTTTCTGTTGGATTTCTAAGTTTCTAAGTTCGATTCATAATGCGCATGCACGTGGAACCAGGAAATGGAAATGTATCTACCAGCAGCCAAATCATGAAACCGTTGTCTTTGTGTTCTACAAAATGTATCACATAGTGTTTTCCATTAATCAGGAAGTGGAATAAAAGCAATAAACATCTTGTTGTGAAATTTTAGTACAGGATATGACATGTTCAGGGTAATTGAATTTAACGTATACTACAGTACTGTACATAGAGTGTTTTCAAAAATAATAGCGTGGCAAAGTTTTAAATGCGTGAAGCGTGAAGCTTTTATACTGACTGTATAAAAGTAAAAAAGGCAACGTTTTATAAAAGCAATATTAGAGTTCTATGGAATGGTTGGGAGTGCTATAATAGGGGCCACCTTTTTTAACACCTATGCTCTTGATAGGTATTCTTTCTCAATATTATAGTTCCATTGAACTTCATCCTTATTGTTGATGCTCAATTTCAAAGTTTCTTTTCTGGAAAAAAAAATATGCTATTTTTCCGGTAGTGCGTATGCATCAAGTCGCGCTCTAGTGTGCATGTGTACAAGCATTGATATGGCAGGCATACACTACTGTAGTGTCATTGGGAATTAAAGTTAATACTGTATAGTGTAATACTGTAGAGTACATTATATTACTGTACCTTCATTATAAACTTTGCCAACCGGGTGGAGATGAGCCATTGTCAGAGGTGTATTGTGCATACAAGCTGCGGTCAATCATGTTATAGCTAACAGGTACATGCTGAAGATGTAATCAGGCTGGTAATCAGGCGGGGCCAGGTAGCAAGGATTGCAGTTCACCAGATTTTCTGTGACGGTCGGCCCGTTATTGCAATAGTATTGTCAAGCCGTAGTTGGTACATTTCAGGGTCGGGAAATACAAATCTTAATGGATTAAACGCGACCTCCCTACTTTTGAAGTTGCCATGAGCAAACATACCGGCAAAAGCTGGGAGCACAGACCAATAACCCCTTATATTTCCATGAGGAAGGGCTGTGCGCAAAACAGCAATCCTCATTAGTTAAAGTTTGCCTTATCGAATGCTTCCACCCACGATGGTTAGGTGAAAATGTCAAAATATCGTAGTTCTCAATAATATGATGATATATCTCTGCTAAAGTCGCCTTCTTATCTGTTCCAGCATTAATTGCAGAAAATATTAAAAATGCATAACTGCAGTTCGGTTTAGTATAAGGAATTGACATGATGTTGAGTGTACAGGTTATGTCTATTCAGCAATTGTGTGGGCATAGCAATTGAGAATAATGTACTCAACATTGTGTTTATATACTTAAATTAGGAAAACGCATACATTTGATAACGTCTTCAGCGACTAAGGTCAATTTACAATGGATCACTGTGGTAGACTGTTTGTATCTGGTTTTTAAACACCTCAAATTGACTACAGTACATAACTGTACTATTCACTGAATAGTGCAAAGGGAAACACAGGTGCGATTGGTGTGATTGGCGGCATTAACGGCAGCGTTCATGGAAGAATAATGAGTGAATCCCACATGGAATACAGCAGACTTCACCAAAATGGCTCTGAGAAATGGTTGGATAACAGCCGCTGCATTTGCACATTCAGAAATACTAATATTTGGGGCACAAGTCAAAACTGGCGAGGGAAGATTTAGAAGTGCAATCCTCCTAGCCTTTTGGGTGTTATTCTTATTTTTTTTATAATATTATATTTTCAAAAGACAATTATTTCTTAAACAAAAACTGTAAAGGAAGAGGAGGACTATTTAATCTGGCAGTGATGATTGGCCATGTAAACCGACCAATCATATGAAAAGGTAACTCACTGGTCTGAGGGACACAGTGAGACTAAAACATACCAGATTCACACAAATATAACATAAACCGGTTTTCAGTGTAATGGTAACTTAAAATAAAGTGCACTAAAATAGGTGGGTTAATTTAAATAAATACGAATGGGGCATACCAAGCAGAGCACTACAGCTGACACCCACTGGGAGGAAAACTCTTGAACCATCCCAGTTGACTGGTCCTAAGTGTTCTCTACCAGCGCCCAGAATATGGCCACAATGTTCATTGGGGCATCCCCTTCCAAATGCTGCTTCCTGTTCTTATATATGGAACAAATAGAGCTATAAAAAAATCTCCCAATCCGGTGCTCAAGAGAACTTCTCATATGTATCAGGAACAGAACATTTGTATATGTAAACTTGATGCCTCATGAAGGATACCACTAGTTTTTATATATACAAATGTTCTGTTCATGATTATACAGTACAAAGTTTTCCTGCACTGTTTGTGTCTTGAGGTATTCTCCCTGGTATTTACATATCATCACCTGGCTGGTGTTTAATTTCTAACCGGATTGGTCCGATCGGGATTGATTTCAAGAGAGGTGCTATATCAAGGAACACACTGTGATCACTTGTTACCCTTTGATAAAGCACCCTGCATGTGAAACGTGTAAGAGTGTTTGTGCTAGTACTTTCTTGCATGTTTTTTTAACATAAAATACAGTTTTGGGTCTTTATGTCCCAGTACCTCTTTTTTTGATTGAGCGGTGCACCAGCATTTTTTCCTTCATCCCGAAGTCCTTCCATTTGGTCTTATATATGGCTAGTTTCCTCGATTTTTTTCTTTCCAGGTGAGGGGAGTGCAGGAAGTTTTCTGCGTATGTGAAACCCCCCCCAAAAAAAACACAAATAGTGCGACCAATGTGTGGTAATCTTCTTAAAGTATAAGTGATATCTTTGCACTCACAGACATCTTCATGAATTTTAAGCAGGTTAGAGACTCAATCTCTCTCTCACTGGAGCCACGCATGCGGGGGATATCCATATTGATCTTCAACAGGGTGATGTGGTGTGGGTGAACCTCTTATGTACTCCAGAATAAGGAGAAGAAAACTCACATAGTGTGGTATGTTAAAAGGTATATTGTATCATAATAAAGGTATATGATGACACTCACATTTGTATATGAGAAAAAAGGCGTTATACGAGTGATGGGACTCCTGTCCGTGTCTGTGGCAGCTTGTTCTCTGACGCACGTCTCCTCTCCAACTCCCTGCATCACTTCCGGTGATGAATCGACTACTAGCGGAAGTGGTAGGGACGTGCTGGTATCGGTTGACAGAACCTCCAGGAGCTTCCTCTCTCGTACACTGCACAGCTTGGACGTATTCAATGCTTTTCGCTGATTAGCTTCTTCAGGAAACATGATTGGTCTATCCCTTAACTAAATATTTATAGGCTATTGATCCTGAGTTGTAATTGGCTATGATTCGTAAATTAAATAAAATGCAATTGTAACATAGCGCCTTTAAATTAAAAATGCTACTCAATACATTGCAGCATTCCAAATCTTTATGGAAAGAAGTTTCTCAATGCATAGTGAATTCTAATGACACATATCTAGAACAAATGAACTTAACAAAATTTAATTAATATAAAAAAAAATATATATAAAAAGCTTGTGTAAAAAAAACAAACAACGCAATTAAAATAATTGGGATCCATGTCTGGATGGAGAAGAGTGAGAAAACATATGGAGTTAATTTTGGCTAAAAGGATATATATATATATATATTTATATATATACATGGGTAGACAACAGGGTAGAGTTTTTAAGCCATTGTGTATTAATTTAATACTCATCGATCACTGCCAACACACCACGGACACTTTTGGGACAATCTGTGTGTTGCTGGGACTTACATCTGCCTTGCGGGGTCACAAGTACAATACCTCCCATCCGGATACCACTGAAAGGGTCACACTGTGAAGGGCTGTGCAGTTCCTGTACCTCTATCGGATGTCGGTTCAGAGAAGCTGGGACTACACAGAAGGAGAGAGTGGCGTGCAAGCGGAGCTACATCGTGTGCAGTTGGCGAATGAGTATACTCATTACATGCTTTTACCTTTTATTTGTTTGTGAGTTCACATTTGTTGGTTCTACCATTTTTTATTAAATTGTATTTTTTCATGCTGCACTAGGATCGGGCGCTTTCTTTTCTTGTTGTTTATATATATATATACATTTAAAACATACAAAAAAATATAAAAAGGTATTAAACGATATTAATACCATTAAAGCTTTATAAAATAAAGATGAATGATGGAATTATCACAAAATAGATTTTAATGAGAATTAGATGAGGAAAGCTCCAATATCGATGTCTACATTTAATCCTCCAGGGACTAGTGTATGCATTTGTGTATCCAAAAGGTTTCACATTTAGCAATTGATTTAATCTGTCTCCCTCCTCCCCCTCCAATTTTGGGGGGCATGCTCTATACCCTTAAATTTAAGGTGCTTGGAATCCGATTGGTGCTTCAGCATAAAGTGTTTTGAAACATAGGGCTCTATACAATAAGCGCCGATAAGGCTTTTTGCGTCATTTTTTGCCCTCCCGATTCAGTAAGTGCCGATAAGTGGGAATTATCGGCAACGTTTCCTCCCGATAAAAAATTATCGGGAGCTGGCTGCCGATAAGCCACTTATCGGCACTTTTTGAACCCGACTGAATTCAGGTAGCTCCGATCAGCTCTTCAGTGCTGATCGGCACCACAGATTGGAGAGTTTATCGGGAATCCAGCCCGCCAACTAAAGTTGGCAAGTTGCTGGAGGAGAAGCATCGGCAAGGGCGACACTTAGAAAAATTCAGCCCTTTTTCCTGTCTGTGATTGATGCCGGGGGTCTCCGGAGCTGATACCCGCACCGGAGACCCCCGGCATGCATCCGAGGCAGAAAAAGGCATGTACAGTTAACTTCATTACCTTAGCGGCTAACCGCTAAGGCAATGAAGGGGTTAACCCACCGTGCCAGCTTTATTGTGGGAAGCGGGGGTGGGTGAAGGGGGTATTTGGCCCTTGTTGTTTGTTTAGGGCTTGCGGGCGGGTTGCGGATGCACTTAACCCTTCACGACCGTAGCAGTTAATACCGCTACGGTTATGAAGGGGTTAAGGCCTCCCGCTACCCACCCGCAAGCCCTAAACAACCACCATTGGGGCTAATACCCCCTTCACCCACCCCTACTACCCACAATAAAAAATAATCACACACAGCAGCCCCACACTAAATAAATAAATAAATATAAATAAATAAATATCTCTATATAAATAAATAAAATTAAAAAAAAATATATATATATATATAAATATATATATATATATATATAGATATATAACCCAACAACCCCTAACATACACATGTATGCACATCAATGATACTATAGGCCGGCGGGGGCCCTCGGGTATTACCCGCAGGCCTACAGTACCAATGATGTGCCCCCCCAAATTAATATCTAAATACATACATACTTATAAAGAAATACCCCCCCCCCCCCCCCTTAACACATACAATATAGTAATGGCCACAATTACTATTATCCACAAAGGGATAATAGTGAATGTGCCCATTTTAAATACATAAACAGCAATAAATACATTAAATACATATAGCACTTTCCACCCATGTCCGGCTGCCACGATGAAAGCCCACCTCCTCTTCATCCTGCCCATGCCCCCTCCGCTGCTGCAAAACAGACACAAGAATGAAAACATCCAATGTAATGTCCCCTAACCCCTTAATCACCATAGCGGTTATTAACCGCTACAATCATTAAGGGGTTAACCCACCCTCACCCACCACTCGGGACGCCTACATACCCTCCCACACTAGCTTGTTCAGGTAGCTGGGTAGCTTGCCCATGA
This sequence comes from Ascaphus truei, assembly GCF_040206685.1. NCBI lineage: Eukaryota > Metazoa > Chordata > Amphibia > Anura > Ascaphidae > Ascaphus > Ascaphus truei. Next base: position 74,515,944 of record NC_134484.1, read on the forward strand.
AGAATTTAAAGGCAAGACAGGAAAGGTGAACTTTGCGCCTAGACTCTAGTGTTAACCAATCTAGTTCTTTGAGAATTTCGCAGTGATGGTGAGAGGCTGCTGATGAGTGGCGGATCAGCACTTAGAAAAATTTCTGGCCTTTTTCCTGGCTGGGATTGATGTCGGGGGTCTCCTGAGCTGATACCATTAATACCAGCACCGGACCCCCCCGGCATGCATCCGAGGCAGGACAAATGTATTTAAAGGCCACTTCATTACCCTAGCAGCTAACCGTTAAACAGCCGTGCCAGGTTTATTGTGGGTAGCGGGGGTGGGTGAAAGGGGTATTTGGCCCTTGTTGTTTGTTTAGGGCTATATATATATTACACCAACAACACCTATACCCCCCTAACATACAGTATAGTAATGGGCACAATGACTATTATCCACAAATGGATAATAGTGCATGTGTCCATTTAAAATACATACAGAACAATAAAGACATTAAATACATATAGCACTCACCCATGTCCGGCTGCCACGATGAAGGCCATCCTCATCTTGATCCTGCCCATGCCCCATCCGCTTCTGCAAAACGACACAAGAATAAAAACATACAATGTAATGTCCCCTAACCCCTTAATCACCATAGCGGTTATTAACCACTACAGTGATTAAGGGGTTAACCCACCATCACCCACATACCCTCCCCCACTAACCCCCCACCCCTTGAGGCCTAACCACCCTCACCCACTACCCAAAAGGGAGTCCTACCACATACCTTTGGGGCCAATACCCCCTTCCCCACCACATACAGTACAATAATGTGCCAAATAACTATTATCCACATAGGGACAATACATTATTTGACCATTATGAAACACATTAAATACCATAGTAAAATAAATAAAATTCTACTAACTCCATCAATAAGAAGGCCCCGTCGCCAGCATCATCATTCTGTTCCGTTGCCAAAATAATAAATAGCCAATACATTTCAATGACATGCACATATCAATGAACCCCTTAATCACCTTATTGGGTACTAACCTCAAAGGTAATTAAGGGGTTAAGCCATCCTGGCAATGGCAACACCACTTATCCATAACATCCTCAATTAAATAAAATGCAATTTCCTAAACAAATCTAATGTAATCATTCAATCTAAAGCATCAAAAGCCAATCCAAAGCCTCAAATGCCACTTAAAACATTGCATTTACATTGTATACATGCTGCATAAAATGTAAGCTACATGTAGACGCTGCAAATCAATGTTAACAATACAATATTTCAAATAAAATAGCATTACATCAAAATAAGTATACAATGTACACCAATAAAGTCACCATCAATCAATTAACATACATGAATTACATCCCAAAACAATTAAAATAGCATCCATACCAATTACACAATTAACTATAGCAACCGTTACAGAGAACAAGTTACCATCATATAAAATAGGACACCAACAATTACAATATACTAAAGCAAGCCCCACCATTACCTAAAGTACAGCATAGAAGCCCAATTTTCGCCATGGTTCCCACGGCCCTGATTGGGCCGTGAAAACCATGTGTTTTGGCCGATAAAAAAAAATGATGACGTCACTTAAAGGCAATGAAAGCACAGCCAATCAGAATGGCTTTTCTTCAATTGCCTTTAAGATTACGTCATTACAAGAAACATGGCTGACCTCACATGGTACGGCAGCCAATCAGAGCGTGGGAACTCCATCCCAACTCTGATTGGCTCTAGTAGACCATGTAACAGAGGTTTGGGGAAGAACAGATATGACGTCATTGAAAGCCTGTCACATGGTACTAGAACCAATCAGAGTAGGGATAGACTTCCCACTCTCTGTAACCGATTACTTAGAGGTGCTTTGTGTGCTTAATCTGCTAGGGTTGCTGTTTCATTGTGTTGGGGCTTTGGGGAAGGGAAGTACCTCTGTGTCCCCTTTTGGGGTCCTGAGGGAACGGGCCTAAGGAAGGATCTGTCCCCGAAAAGTTGCCCCCTGCTTATCCCCATTTTTTGCCCCCCCCCCTTGTTTCTCCCTCCAACCCACCCCACCTCCCACTGTGTGATATTCTGTTTTTCGTATACTATGTTTTTTTGCAGTATGTATTTTAGATGCTTTTGTGTTGGTCACATCGCTCCGTGGATTTGACTTGTGTTGACATTAAATATCTTTTTTTGATTTGACAATTACCTACTCTTGAGATTTACTCTACTAGTCAGTGTGTGCTGGAACTATTATTACTGCTTTATAACTTTTTCCTTATTGCTTCCACGCATGAGCATTTGGTGAAAATTTGTAAAAGTCATAATTTTCGATAAAATATTGATAAATTTGACCAACTGTGGCCATCTTATCATCTGCTGAACTAATTGCTGACCATATTAAATAAGCGTATGTTATGTTGGGCTTTTTGAACATGGACTGCAGTGGTGTACTCATCTCTGGACCTCTCTGGACAATGGAATAGAACACCAGACACTTTGGTTTTAATATGAAACGCCTAAATAGATAGTGTTGTACAACTTCTTCAGTACCAAGGTCAAATGTGGTATTTTTTAAACACCTGCAAGTCGACACATTACTGAAGTGCATGCGCATACAGTACGTTAGAATTCATTACAATTCATGAATATCTGCCACCTGTTGGATACGCGAAGAATTGCAACCAATTAAATCCGAACCATTCTCATTAAACAGATCATTAAACAGATCAAGCGCGGGTGACACCGGCATGATTGCGACATGAATACGGCACGAATGTCGCAATGTCGAATGTCGCATGAACGCCGCATGAACGCGGCGAAGTGCGTGGCATTCGGAAAAAGTCACCGGAAAATATCCGAGAAGTGTTAAAATAAAAGGGGCCGCGGCTGTAGGTCAAATGATGGACTCTTTCTTATTCTTAGTCCTCTCGGCATCCTTTTATTTACAAATACTTATCTAAAAATACCATATCCCTGGCAACTGGTACCAGCGCGACCTTACCACTTCAGCCAGCAGTCAATTCATCACCGGAAGTGATGTAGGGAGTTGGAGAGCAGACGCACACTGGATGACAAGACACGACGGACATGGACAGGAGTCCCATCACTCGTATCACACCATTTTTCTCATATACAATGTGAGTGTAATGTATATACCTTTATTGTGACACAGTATACCTTTGAACATACCACACTATGTGAGTTTTCTTCTCCTTATTCTCGAGTACATTAGAGGTTCACCCACACCACATCACCCTGTTGAAGATCTATATGGATGTCCCCCACAAGCGTGGCTCCAGTTAGAGATATCTAACCTGCTTTAAATTCATGTAGAACTCTATGAGTGCAAATATATCACTTATACTTTAAGAAGATTACCACACATTGGTCACACTATTTGTGTTTTTTCCCCCCACATATGCTGGGTTAGCTGGTTTTGGTTGGGTGGAGGTAGTGGCTTCCTGAGTGACTTTGGGGGCCACAGAGGCATACAGTGCCTTGACCACATCCTCCAACACCACCTGGGCAGATGGGATATTGCAGGGGTCTGCAGCACTCTTTGGAGGGTTCTCCTCAGTGAGCACCCTTTGGGGAAGGTCCAGTCCAGCAGCCACCTCCTGCAGAGAGCCCAACTCGGACTCCTCACAAAGAAAACCCACCTCAAATGCCTCCCCAATATAATTTGGGGCACTCACCGTAACACCCCCTCTCATATTCACTTCCCCCACTCTATCTCTCATGCCCCCAACCATCCTGTTAATTCCACTCCCAGAGTCATCCATGGGGATCAGCCAAATTTCATCCCACTCCTTCAGTGATGCGAGCTGGGGCATTGCCCTAGGTGTGCCACCTAAAGGTAGTCTTCTTTCCAGGAGATGGCCTTCCTGCTCTCTGGTAGCCTGTGATGGTGAGATTGTACTTTCACTCAGGCTTTTCTGAAAAAAAAACATCCTTCAACAGGACAACGGGCCTTACAAGTTTCTATAAAATGGGAGTTGTCTGTTTTCCACTTGGGACCTGCCCTATGACTGTATTACTTCATCAGGAGTTTGGTGACCTAAATCCGTACTCTCAATGACCAGATGGATGAAGGTTTCATTGGTTTTACCACGGCTCAGGAGTTTCACACATGACATTAACTATGAGATTTGCTTACCCATCCTGTACCCTGCCTAAGCAATCTCAAAGTTCACTATATCGGCACGACATAGAACCTCAAAGGTCCCCTGCCACTTTGACAAAAGTTTACTCTAACTGCTAGTATGTAGCAGCGTTTCTCTATTCATGGGTTGAAAAACTCCAAAGCGGGCATGCCGGATGTAATATCTCTCCTGAGCATACTAGGAGTTCTGTAAAATGTCTCTTGCAAAGTCATCTACTAACTCTAGCTGATCTCTGAGATCTATTACATATTGAACAACATTTTTAGAACGAAATGGCTGACTCTTTTAAGAGATCTAAGATTCCTCAAGATTGACAACCGTATAATAATTCAAACAGGGAGAACCCTTTAGAGGATTGTGGTACATCCTGGACCACATAAAGCATAAAGGGAACCAGTTCATCCTTTATCTCTTTTTTCCCAAGGTAACAAACGTCTGAATCATGGACATCAAAGTTTGGTTGGACTTCTCCACTAACCCATCCGTTTACGGATTGTATACTGAAGTTCTTACTGACTTTACATCCAATAACTTCAAGACAGCCTGCATCAGTTTGGACATGAAGTTGGTTCCTTGATTCATCAAGATAACGTTGAGAAGCCCTACCCTAGAGAACAACTCTATTAACCTATTGGTCACATTCTTGGCTGTAACGGCTCCAAAGCAAAAGCCTCTGGGTATCGGGTGGTGTATTCCACCCCCACCAGGATAAATCTATTTCCCTTTGCTGAGGGCTCTAACAGACCTACAAGATAAATTCCCAACCTTTCAAATGGGACATCTACCAAGGATAAGGGAATCAACGGGGCCAGTTTCTAGTTCTTCTGTCTGGTCAGTTGGCAGTCTGGGTAATCTGGGTATCCACATGTACCCCTGGCCAAAAGAACCAGAACAGAATACGGTCTGAGATTTTGTCTGGCCCTAAATGTCCTCCCCTATCTGTGGTTCAGTTTGTGCTACCCTGGTGAGCGCCTGCCTCCCCCTATCAGTGTATTTGACTCAGCGTCTGTGTCTGTGTACTTTGTGCAGCTCAGCATTGCATCTAAGGGTCTGTGTGTTACCTCAGGGTATCGATTCATGTGGTAATTGTGCAAGTGCTTGCTCCTGATATAGGGCAGCATTTTATAGATATTATTTAATATCTTTTTATTGTTTTTGTGTCACATAATGTGTGTATGTGTGGTCTATTAGACTGTTTTTTTTGGATTTAATTAAATACTTTTAAAAATATTATTAGAGGCTCATTTTATATTTGTGTCTGTTATTTGTTATGTTTGGTCACTAATCCCTGGTGCGCTGTGTGTGTTTTGTGTTTTTAGTTGAAGGAGCCTCTTTGCTTGCTGGTCCTACTGTTGCAGGAATTGTTGCCAACAAATTTCTATGATGGTCTTGAGGTCACCTTCATAAATCCAAGGATCACCTCTAGCATCCCACCACTAACACCAATTGTAGGTGATGCATGCAAAGGTAGGTGTTTGGTGTAGGTGTAGGTGTTTGAAAAAGTAAACATAGGCTTTTATTCAGCCAAAGCTCAGCAACACAAAATACAGCTCCAGCAAACAGACGTCAATACACATCACACAGCATAGCATCAAATGTCAAACCCAGAGTCCCTCTTTAGTCCAGAAACATCAACTTCCTGGTCAGCACGCTGCCTGACTTTAAACCTACAAACTCAGCTTGGCTCGGTCAGGGATTAACTATTTTCTAATTGACATCCAACAGCCCCAGTTGTTGGCAACATCCTTCACATTGTTACAGGAGCTCACTGAATATGGGGGAGAAAATCATATAGACCGTAATGGGCTCAATTGCATATAATTTACAATAAGGCTGTTACTAATAACGTCATGCTTTTTACGGGAGTAAATTCTAGCTAATGTCATTTTATTTGCTCTCTTGAATACTGTGTTTTGATTAACCGATGTCACGTTTAGTAGTTAACAGAACTGAGTGAATCTATCCCCAAATGAGCCACTTTTTGTTGGAATGAAGTTAACAGCAGCATGGATAATGGCATAGTGTTGTGCTATATGGCTGATTTACCAAGTGATGTGAATGTAATGAACCAGAAGCAGTGCAAGTTCTTCACAATAACATTACACAATTGTTTAGCATTGTTAAAATCCACACTCCTTGTACATATTTTTTTATCTTTCTATTTACATTTTAAATTAGTTAAAAAAAAGCGTTTCTATAGTGTTATAAATTGAATATCATTAAGCAAATTTTAGAGGGTAATTGTACTGGAATAAAAGATGAGTAAATGATTCATAGCTTTAAAATATAAATAATCTTTTGCGGCAAAAATAATATGAATGTGTTTTTTTTTTATAATCTTTGATAAATCAAACTCTTGCTTCAGCAATGAAAAAAATATTTTATTTCATGTTTATTGCATCAGTCTCGACAAAGTTTTGGAGCCTACATACTTTAAAAAATATTCCCCCTTATCCTTATGAGGTAATTTGACACATTGCTTATTTGCATAACATATATTTGCATATACAGTATAGATGTAGCCAAGGTTATTAAACCTTCTCATAACACAGAATATCTCAGATTTTACATTGGATTTAATGGTGGTGATAATGCAGAAAACTACATGAAATCACACAATAACATTCCAACTACAAATATACATTATGTCCATAAGACACCTTAAGGCCTATTCAAGTCAACGGACTAAAAGGTGTTTAATAGCATAGCACCGGAAGGTGTCTTATACCATAACTAGCATTCCTTAGTAAATACTGCACCGACACACTTTATTCGAGCAAATACCCGGTATGTACCTGGCAGATACCTGGAATGCGCCACTCCTCACCTCTGACAAGCCCCGTTGCATTTGCCTTCCCAGCCTGGGTTCATGCCTGGTTGACGGGCGGCTGATCTGTTAAATGATAATGATTAGGATTTAATAGGCTGCAATGCTTCGCGTGTCTACCAGATGGCATAAATTCCTGAATTGTAATGCAGTATATATATATATACTGTGCAGTATTGCAGCCAGAGGGAATAAAATGCTTCAATCCCTGCTTGGAAAATAACTCAATGCACTCGGGCAGAAAACAGTCACAAACCTCAATACACCCGGGTATACCCGAATTCGTGGGACTAGCCGAGCTCGAATAAAGTGTGTCGCCAGTGTATGTGATTACAATATCCATTGATGAGTTTTTTGTTAACCCTAGTAATATTATGGAGAGAAGAAATAAGTGAAATGAAATGGATATATATTTATCCAAAAGAGGTCACTGGCACTCCTAGGAATATAAGTATAAGAGCGGTGCTTGGCCCATAAAGATGAATAATGCATGTAATCACCAGCAAGATGATAAAAAAGACAGCTCCCGCCAGGTAAAGTCCAAATAAACTGTATTCAGAGTATTCAGACAAATTCCAACGTTTCGATCCTCTTCAAGGGATCTTTCTTTCTCAAAAGCTGGCACTGTGTGCTCATTTGCATGTCATTTCCCAGAATCCCTTGCTGCAGTGGAAGCACTGTATGCTGGGTGATAATGGTGAAAGGCGGGGTTGCAGACCTGTCTAAGACATTCAAATGAGCACACATAGTAATATTTCCATTTGCTTTTTTCTTTTACTGTGGAGGGTGTTTGTCACTTTTTTTACTCACGATAATTTAACTAAGTGTGTGTGTGTGTATATACTGTATATATATATATATTTTCAAACTTTTTTTTACCTTTTATTTGATAATATTGAATTATTTATACATTATTGTTCTAAATGGGCATTCAGAACCATTTACGTACATATTTTATTTACCTCAAGAACTTACTACTGGCTTATTCTCCCTATTTATAACAAACATTTTTTTACCTCCAAAACACGTTTGTAGATATTGGTCAGTATATTGAAGAGTAAAGACTGAATGAAAGCTGTAGACTGTTAATAAACTCTTACAGTACATAAGAGCAATCAGTTGGCAAGCACAATGTCTGTTAGCATCCTTCTTTTTAGCCTAGGAAAACAATGGCACCACTAGTGAACAACCGAAGCTCCCATACTCTAGACAATAAAACAAACTTGCAGCTTTATCGTTCTATAAGTACAGAATCTTTTCTGTCTTCACACACTGCTGAGTTATCCTTGCATCTATCTATAACACTTCAAGATCACAAAAACTTCTTGAGTGCATATAATTTAAATGATATCACACACTGTTCCGCTGTTCTTCAACCTAATACAGATACTGTAGATGGATGTCATGGATAAACTAAGTTATAGATATGGACAAGGAACTATGATATCTAATACAGACACAGTTCTTATATGAGTTTTAAGATAATGACACCAATATGAATTTTTTATTTTTCCAAACTTGTTTACTCTCCCTAGGAAACATGTTTTATTCTAAAATGTAGTCCATTCATGTTCAATAGATTGAAAGCAGCTGCATGCAGCCTTTACAACTTTATAGATCATATCTGTGTGCTCCACATGTACATTAACTGTAGGAAAGTCTTGCTTCTGGAAAGACATGAGAAACCTAAGCTAACTTTAGGGTATCTTTTTCATTATAAAAATTACACAAAAAGGGATTTGGGATTTGTATTTCAGTATAATAATGTGTAATAATGGATATATATTATTATTATATTTATTATTATTATTATATTTGTTATTTAATCTTGCATAGCTTTGTTGCTATACTCAACACAAAAAGAAGTGCAACATTAAAGAAGGGATTAAATTGATACAAGGATAATGCTGCTAACAGAAGTGGAAACAATATGAGGGTAAATACCCCAGAGAGATTACAGTCTAGTGAAGTGGGACACAATGAGATAAAAAAGGATTACATGTGTATGTAAGTGTTTATAACAAGGAGTGATACAGCTGCTGTATCTCCTCAATAAAACAATGAATGTAAGAGACAGAGTAAAAAGGAGAGAGAGCAAAATTTATAGCAGAGAGGCTAGGAAGTATAGGCCATAACGCATGGGACATATAGCAATCAAAAGGCTTTCTTGAGGGTGTGAGGTTTGAGTTTTTAGTTTAATTTTGATGAATGGTAGACGTGCAATTAAAAGGGAGTTATAGAAATATGGTGCTCTAAGGGTGCTTTTAGATTACATGTATGCATGTATGTATATATATATATAATATATATGTGTGTGTATATAAATAAATAAATAAGTAAATAAATAAATAAGTAAATAAATAAATATATATATATATATATATATATAGGCAATACGATACCGCACGTGGACGAATATCAGAGGCAGCACTCCAAATGTATATAAAAAATCATGTATTTGTTCAACAAAACATCATATCCAACGTTTCGGTCCTCAAACGGGACCTTTGTCAAGATGATGATTTACAGAGTGAACTAAGAACACATATAAATACCCCCAGAAACCCCAAAATCTACAGGTGCAGCATATAAATTGATTAAAACAAAAATCACATCCATAATGTTAAACCCCTGTGTCCTGACAGTGTATCAGCCTTCTCTGCAGCTCCTGTTTACTTCCTGTTATACAAAATGCATGTGCTACACATACACCAGTAGATGGTTAATTACATAGACCTGTGGAGGTCATTGCAATTACTATGGTAGTGCGTTTCATTGATGGAACGCATGACGCATCATAAAGAAAATCACTGCGCATGCGAGATCGCTAAAGTGAAAAATATTCTATAAAACTATAAAAAGAACAATCCACTTATGTAGCAATGCTGCCCATACCTCACACAAGCCTCCGTTTATAAATAACATGTGTGATGTGCATCCACGAGTGGCAGGGAGAGACTGATGACCTCCAGCGGCCATTGCTGACAGCCTAGTCATGCGTGTCAACAGTGAAACGCAAAGCTACCAGCAAAAGGGAGCACTGCGCATGCGCAAGCATAGGAAAAATAGAATGAATGAAAATATCCTGCAGGGACCAAAGACACAAAACAAAAGCTCTCATGCCTGTAGCTTTGCGTTTCACTGTTGACTAGGCTGTCAGCAATGGCCGCCGGAGGTCATCAGTGTGAGGTATGGGCAGCATTGCTACATAAGTGGATTGTTCTTTTTAATAAACAATATTTATAACTAAATACACCCCCCTAACACAAACTATACAGTAATGGGCAAAATTACTATTATCCACATATGGATAATAATGCATTTGCCCATTTTAAATACATATAAATTACAATAAATACAGTAAAAACATTTTACACTTACCTTTTACAGGCACCCACGATGAAGGCCGTCTTCATCCTCATCTTCATCCTGCCCATGCCCCTCCGGTGCTGCAAAATATGCACAACAATCACAATAGCCAATGTAATGTCCCCAAACCCCTTAATCACCATAGCGTTTATTAACCACTATAGTCATTAAGGGGTTAACCCACCCTCACCCACCACTCGGGAGGCCTACATACCCTCCCCCACTAACCCCCCACCCCGTGAGGCCTAACCACCCTCCCCCACTAACCCCCCAACCGGGAGGCCTACCCACATACCCTTGGGGCCAATACCCCCTCCCCCCACCCCCAGTACCCACAATAAAAAAAATACACAGCCCCACAATAAACATCATTCTATTTATTAAATACATAACCCACCCTCTGTGCCCCCATAAATTCATGATTTATTCTTTTACATACAGGGTTCATACCCCAGGCCCACGTGAGTCCCCGGTGGGCCTGATGGGTAACCTCACAGACCTACAGGTTACCAGCAACTTGTTTCATACAGGGTCTGGAGGCCTGTTGGTGGGTCCCGCCAGGCCCCATGGCCCACCAGGTGGTCTCCGTGGGTCACCGTGGGCCACAATTGGGTCCCCACAGTAGGCCCGCGGATGTCTGGGGGCCCGGGTAAGACCCACAGGTGTCTGAGGGGCCACGGGTGGTCCCTACGGGTCCGCGGTGCCCCCACAGATGTGTGGCCCCCGGGTCTTCCCCGCAGGTGTCCCCCGTGGACCACGCAGCCTGGTACCTGTGAGAAGCCAGAGGATACCTCAGGTGGTATCCAGAGGTCTCTCGCAGACCAATGGAACAAACCCTATATGTAAAAAAAATAAACCGGACCTATACATTCAATACATACATGCACCCCCCCCAACACATACAGTACAATAATGTGCAAAATAACTATTATCCAGATATGGACAATATATTATTTGCCCATTATGAAACACATGCATAAATCAAAACATGAATTCTTAATCTTAAAATCACCACATGTTACAATAAATCCAGCATCGATTGTAAATATAAACCAACAAACCAGCAGCTACACAAATGTATATGAAATGTCAAACAATTGCATTGAGTGTGTACATGATGCATTTAATCTGTGCATCATGTAACACTATGCAAAATATATGTAACAATAAAATACACTATGAACAATGTCCCCTAACCACCAATGCCATCATGAAAATCAAATAGAAACTAAGCAACATCAATACAATTACCATTTCCTAAAACAATTACAATACAATACAAATCAATTATATAATTCCCTAGTCCATTCCTAAAGCCAAACCATTGCCAAAAGATTTCTAATTTAAAGTAACCACCATCATTCTAATCTAACTACCAGAAATAAGCCATTACAGATAACCTGTAACTAAATACAAATTACATTATTCACAACAATGACAAAATAAAGCTGATAAATACATTAGCCATACATGAAAAGAACATAAACATTAGCAAAACAATCAATTATTATCCCTTTATGTCTATCCATATAGATAGATATACATAAAATACAGGGGCAATAATAGAGTATAAAATACAATGCATTTCCATACAAAAATAATAGAATACACCCATTCAGTGTCCGTGAATGTATGTATATACATAAATACATTCATGGGCATTATTGCTGCGGCATACAGAGTCGAATTCAGTGTCCGTGAATGTATGTATATACATAAATACATTCATGGGCATTATTGCTGCGGCATACAGAGTCGAATCACTCTCCGCCCCGTGTGGCGTTTAAAGCTGGTGTTCAGAGGGCTGGATACAGGTGATAGGACTTTCCACCGTGACACTCGGTACTCGGTATCGGTATCGGAGTGTTCCCTTCATCTGGAGTGACAGTTCCCCTGCGGTGACGACTGCTGTATCCTGTATGCTGTTCCACGAGACCTGTGAGAAGCCAGCTGACCTAGAAGTCCTCTACCCTGAGCACAGATTGGTAACATGTCCATAACATGATCTGCTTAAATCTAACTATATTGATGTACGTGTGATACATACCAGTTTACCACTATATCTCCTAAAGTAGGTGATCCTCAGACCTGAAACCAATGCTGTTCAGGTCCTGAGACCCCCTGCTCATGTACACTATTATTAAAATGTATTTATTTAGTGTACGATCGCCTGTAACAGCCTTGCATGGAGATGGCAAATCTCCATGCAAATGTTACATGCAGCTTTTTTTTCTATCAGCTAGCGTATGTAAAGGTTAAGAACGCTAGCAGGGGGGAAAAAACCAACACGTACACTGTGGCTGTTATGAGCTTTTTTGAGCAGGTACGTTAAAAAATGGGCTCAAGGCCTTAGTGCATCGCGTCCCCGGCTTCCCTTTTTAACGAACCTGCTTTTTTGCAAAATCAGAACGCAAAGCCATGGAGCTTAGTGCATAGCCCCCTATGAGTGCGCCTGTTTTCTGTTTGTCTTTTTTTCTAGATATCTTCAAGGGAGTGGGGTTCCCTCCAAACAGGCTGCAAAGACTCTAAAGAACAGGGACTGGTTTTGCATCTTATATACATTTTTTAAATTATTTTTATTGTCATTTTATCTTAATTAGTCATTTGAATGTTTTATGATATAGCTTATTGCACCCTTCTATAACACATATGGTCTAGTTTATTGCAGCGTTTAAGACCCATTCCTGACATCTGTGTACTTGTAGTGTTTGCCAGGCGCTGCTTCATATATCTTTTCTCTTCTATACATTACTGCACAATCATTTTATTCATAAACTTACTTCACCATATTGGTATCTTTTTAATCTATAGGTACATCTCGTTGTTGAATTCGAATATAGGACTTGTTCACGTATTTATCCTTCAGGTGTTGTATATCCATGCACCTGTATCTCTGATTTGAACCTTTTGTGTTTTTTTATACTTTGTATTTTCTTTGGGGTGGTGTACATTGACATAGAAATAATTGCAACACTATTTTAAATCAGTTGTGCACACCTTATACTTTTTTTTTTAGATATATATATATATACTGTATATATCTAAAAATAAAAAGTATAAGGTGCGCAAAACTGATTTAAAATAGTATATATATATTTACTGATTTAAAATAGTACGTGTGTGTGTGTGTGTGTGTGTGTGTGTGTGTGTGTGTGTGTGTGTGTGTGTGTGTGTGTGTGTGTGTGTGTGTGTGTGTGTTACTGGGATAGTGTTCTAATGTATACAACAAAACACAAGAGTTTTATGTTGTGTTTTCAATGTTACATCCAATATGACAAATTATTTAGTACATAACTATGTATTTCATCTAATTTCTTCATAAGTATTGGTCATTTAGTTCAATACTTTGGCCAAAACATTTTAAGCCTGTGACCATGTTAAGGTAAATCCATTTTGACAGGTCCTATACTACCAATATTATACTGTTTTATGTATTTGTTCCACTACATAGAGAGAAGAGGAAAGAAAACACTGAGCCAACAGCATGGGGTGTGTGACATATATGCAGTGCCTAAAGAGTTACAATTGAAGAAGAACTATATGTGCTATTTATGAACTACTGTGCAGTTAAAACTGTGTAGAAATCAGAAGTGCCCTAACAATTATAGTGCAATAAAATAAAATTATTAGGGCACTTCTGGTTTCTAACCAGTTTCAACTGCACTGTAATTCATGCATAGCACATATAGTGCTACTTAAATTTTAACCATTAGGCCCTGCAATGATGTCCATTCCAAGGCCTGACCATCCTTTGAACAGTCTGTCTGTCTTCCTCTTGCTACCTACAGTTTCTCTTAGACTCCTATAGCCATGCAGCCCCTGGCTACTTGCTTCCCTGCCTAATACATAAGTCCTGGTACCAGTGCAGCCAGTGTTAGGGTTAATTCTGCATACTTTAAGTAAACCGCTCCTTTGAGTGATGGGTTGGGTGGCTTAAGGCCTCGGTACTACCCATACAGGGCAGAGACCTGGAGCCCCTACCCTGGTAACAAAAAAGGGGCTGCAGTTCCAAATTTAGTAGTTGTTGAAGTGTGGAGCCAGGGCTCTGGTTCACCTTCCGTCCCCTCCCTCAGAGGAGTGGGATCCTCTACTCCATACTCCACCAGGGAGTGTGGGAGAAAGGGATAGACCTTTGGGACCTCAAGCCCTGGGGGATGAATCCAGGGACCAAGAGAACAGCAAGCTGCGAGGTGACACTCTGCTGGGTTATGTAGGCTCCAGTGGGGGGATAATCTCTTTTGCTGTGGTCATAGAAAAGAGTGTACATGTTGGTATGCTGTTGCTGTACTTTCCAGAATAAAGAACCAGTTACTGTTTTATACTTTTGCCTGAGGCTGCAGTTCTTCAGGGAGAGAGAGAGTGTTTTCCACAGGGGACTGCAACTATCTACAATAGGCCCTGTGGGAATGGAGGCGCTGCAACACAGAAAAATAACTATCTAAGCACCAAAAGCCTGTCCTATCTATCCCCAACAACATTGGTGGATGCTCAGGGCCTTCTGTGAGCCTAACAGGTAGCACAAACCGCAGGTAACAGCAGTGAATCTCCCTTAGGGTGGGGGAACATGTGTTACACTCCATTAAGTTGGAGTCTGTCTCTAGCTGACTGTCACTATCTCTAGGTGTGGGGGTTTGGTGTGTCATCTTTGATCATTTATTTGCTTCCTCGTTCTCAAGCAAGTTTCTATTTCACCACAATGTGATGCATAAAGTATCTTATTGAATTCAACATTAGAAAGACCAAAGTGATATCACAATTACTCGCAAGTCGATGCATCTAACTTTTATAAGACTTCAACACATGGGCGGATGTTTCGAGGCAACTTTGGCGCAAAACTGAAGTCAAAAAGCAGTTTAACATGCTTCTGTTAGTGTCTATGGTTAAGGGAAATTTTAGTCCAATTCTCCCACAAGGTTGCCATTTGGTCAATGTCAACAGGAGAAGTTACAGAATAACGCAATGGATCAAATTCTGTCTCTGCATCTCTTCTCTAGCTTAAAAAAGCAGTCACGACAGAGATGGTGTAAACCTCCTTGGAAAAAAAATGGACATAAAATATAAGAATCTTGATTAACAGACTTATTACATGTGACAAAATTGCTAGGAGGGAGGTGGGTGGCGTCAGGGAGGTTACAGCCAGTGCTGCAGTTCTGGTCACAGTAAGTCAAGAGACCCAGGTTCCCTGTCAGCCAGAGGCGTTTTTATGAGGTACATGGGATCCAATCAGCAGCACTCAACACTCCCACTCTTGAGCCACAGAGAGAATGCTTCAATCTGTCCCCTCCCAGATCCGATCTACAGCCAAGCTGGGCGGAAGAAAACTTCACTTCTCAACCTGCTTTCCTCTCCATTTTTGCTGAGCCAGTGGGTTGAGCAGCTTTGGGAATGATGGAGATAATAGGGAGAGTGTGGGACCAAAAAGCAGAGAAGACGAAATACATGTAATTGCAAGGAGGAGAGAAATAGATGGAGAAGATGTAGATGTATATGTTGATGCAAAGCACAAAGAGAGAAAAAGGGATGTCAAGAACATGGCACTCAGAGAGGCATAAGGGCCATAAGTAAGAAAGAAGGCCAACGGGTGCATAGCACACACACAAAAAGAAGCATGTGGGGGCACAGGTTTGAAAGAAAAGCAAGTGATGGCACAGCACAGAAAAAGAGGCATGGAAGATATATAGAGCACAAAATAACATCAGATTTATTAAAGACATTTTTTTTCTTTGATAAAGATTTTTTTAAATAAATATCATGCATGAAATATAATCGTTTTAGAAGTTTTGTAGTTTGGAATCTTGATAACAAAAAAACAAAGCTTTTGCCAATACTGTATGTTGATTTTCTGCTTAATGCAACCTAACAATGGGAAAAAGAGCAGAAAAACTTGTACAAAACAACAGAACCAGCTCTAACAAGAAAAAATATGTTGCATTCAGCGGGTAGATATTTTGTTGTTTATTTATTTATTTTTAATTATCAGTTTTGCAGGTTTTTTTTTTGTAACTTAAATTTTATTAGTTTATAATTTTATAATATTATACAATACAATACATTTCAAAATACATTATGTCATGGTGATTCTCAGTGTATCTGGAAGTATAATGTTACTAATATCAATGGAATAGAACTTTAATCTGTGGTCAGACTGGTGGGCCTAAAGGGGTATCGAGACACGGCTCGCTTTCCGGGGTCCATATTATGGTGTCAAACCCCCCTTCTAATCGGGGGGGACCAGGTGTAAAAGCTCAGTCACCGAATCAATAACCGCCCTGCCGATTAGTCGGCTGACACACGACTCATCCAGACGACGTATACATAGACAGGTAGACAACTACATGGGTAGACAAACAAACGTGAAGACCGACAAACAATCAACCATACGGACGGACAAACCGGTAGACAAACATTGATCCAAGAGGAAGAGGGGGGGAGGGGGGGAAGAGGGGGTTGGGATGGATGCTAGTGTTCGTGAGTGTGTCTCAGAGTTGTTACGCTGCCTCTCTAGGTATGTTACCTGTTTGAGATGTAATCATCTTTTGCCGAGCATGGGTGTAGCACACCTCTCCCAAGGAGAACGGACTTGGAAACTATCATAGCCAGATTGATGCCCTTTCTAACCCCGGGATGTCTGTCTGTGCCAGCCAAGGCGTCCAGACTTTTAGATAATTGTCGCCAGTGTCGTTAACCAGACTCGTTAACTTTTCCATCTGGCAGATAAACCAGATACGATTCCGAATTTTTGGGATGGTTGGTATGTCTGAGCTTTTCCATAGTGCTGCGATCTCACACCGCGTTGCGAGTGCAAAGTGAGCAATAAGTTTATTATGAGCTTTAGAGAGACCCGCTAGTGGTCTGTTCAAGAGAAACAGCCACGGATCTGGGGGAATAGTGAGATCAAACAGTCTCTGTATCCAAAGTCTAATTGTCTCCCAGAATGAGGAGATCCGCGGGCAAGACCACAGCATATGTAGCAGGTCTGCTGATCCTCCACATTGGCGCGGGCACAGCGGGGAGGATCCCGGCACGAACCTTGATAATTTTAGTGGGGTAAGGTACCATCGCATCAGGACCTTATATGCGTTTTCCTTGAGGGAGGTACATATGGAGCACTTTGCTGTGGCTAGAAAAATAGTACTCCAGTCCTCGTCTTCCAGACATTCTCCGATGTCTGTTTCCCAGCGCAATCTAAATGAGGGTATCTCATGGGTTTGTTTGCTAGAACTGATCACTTCGCTGTATAGCTGCGAGGTAAGTCCCTTTGTGTCGGTCTCTGCCAGACAGAGCTTTTCGAAGGGTGTCAATTGTGGGTACGGGGCAAATTTGTTATAGAACGCCCTGATCTGGAGGTATCTAAAGAATTCTGAGTGGGGGATCTCTTTTTCTAATCTGATGTGATCAAACGTCTTAACTTTTCTGTCATGGCCTTCCAGATCTTTAATCCGATTATAACCTTTCTTTTTCCAAATTGAGATATTACCGACCGATAGGCCCGGCACGAACTCGGAATTGTTCCACAGGGGTGACATCATAGAGCGTGTCGTTGTGAGGGAATGTTTAAATTTTGTGGCCTCCCAGATTGACAATGAGTTGGTCATTGAGGATAGCGGCATGTTGGCGCCTTTTCGCACCATTTTGGGGAGCCAGATTAGATTACGTAATTCTATAGGTTCACAGGCTGCGCTCTCTAATTCGACCCATCTCTTAGATCTCGGGTCAGACTGCCATTGCACAATTTGGCTCAACTGTGCCGCTTTGTAATATGATAACAGGCAGGGTACCGCTAGACCCCCAGCCAAGACCGGCCTTTTCATATTAATTTTGCTGACTCTTGGTTTTTTACCTCCCCATATAAACTTGGAGATGTCGGATTGAAGCGAGTGCAGGTCCTTCAATCTGAGTGGCACTGAGAGAGTTTGGAAGAGATATAAAATACGGGGGAGTAAGTTCATTTTAACACTATGGATTCTTCCTATCCAGGAGATCCTTTTAGATGTCCACTTTTGTAGGTCTGATTTTAGTGTCCGGATTAGGTTGGGGTAATTTGCGTCGTATATTTCTTTAACGTTTCTGGTGATGTGGACACCCAGATATTTTATAGATTTGTGTTGCCAGTGAAATTTAAAGTTTAGTTTTAATAGTTTTTCTATATGGCTGGGGAGATTGACATTGAGAGCCTCAGATTTGGCTTGATTGATTTTGAAGCCGGAAATTTTAGAAAACCTGTTTAGCAGGTCAAATAAGTTCGGTAGTGAGGTGAGGGGTTTCGTGATCATCAAGAGGATGTCATCTGCGTACAGGGCCGCTTTATGGGTTTGGGAGTATGCGTTTAACCCTGAGATGTCAGGGTTTCCTCTGATTTGCGCCGCCAGGGGTTCGATACAGAGGGCGAATAGGAGGGGCGATAATGGGCAACCCTGTCTCGTACCACTCCTAATTTGGAAGGGCCGAGAGGGGTAGCCTTG
Organism: Ascaphus truei; assembly: GCF_040206685.1. Lineage (NCBI taxonomy): Eukaryota > Metazoa > Chordata > Amphibia > Anura > Ascaphidae > Ascaphus > Ascaphus truei. The sequence goes on from NC_134484.1 coordinate 74,534,751, forward strand.
GTGTACAACCCTGGCGGTGGGGTTAGAGTACAGCGATAGAATCGCATCACTCACCCGATCTCCAAAGCCAAATGCCGCAAGCGTCTCCTTTAGGTAGGGCCAGTCTATCCTATCGAAAGCCTTTTCGGCGTCCAGACTTAACAACATACTTTGAGCAGTGTCAATAGTGGCCAAATCTATCAGATCTATAAATCGACGGGTATTATCTGCGGCTTGTCGGCCCTTGATAAATCCGACCTGATCTGGATGTATGAGTCTGGGTAGGATAAGACATATTCTATTGGCCAATAACTTTGCATATAGCTTGATATCTGTATTGATTAGTGATATGGGCCTGTAACTTTTGCAGTCTAGTGGGTCTTTCCCTGGTTTCGGGATGATTGATATAGACGCCTGTAACATCTCCTTGGGGATGGGGGCTCCCGCTAAAATAGCGTTGAATACTTGGAGCAACCTTGGGGCAAGTAATTTGATAAATTTCTTGTAGTATAACCCTGAGAAGCCGTCCGGCCCCGGTGCCTTTGAAGGTTTGAGTTCCTTAATGGCCTGTGTCAACTCCTCGTGTGTGAAGTCGGCATTTAGGGAGGCTCTGTCTGATTCTGTCAATCTCACCAGGTTGGAGCTAGCCAGGAAATCTCTTAGCTTACTGCTCGTGCTAGGATTATGTGCCACTTTCTCACCATTATAGAGTGTCTCATAGAAGGAGCCGAATTCATCTACTATTTTCTGTGGGTTTGAAGTAGGGGTACCAGATTTTAAGCGTAAAGCTTGGATGTTGTATTTAATTTGCCTGTCTTTCAGCATGCGGGCCAGCATCGTATCCGGCCTGTTTGCTTTTTCGTAAAATTTCCTCTTTGACCAACTCAATGAATTATCAGCCCTGGAGGTCAGTATCATGTTTAATTCAATTTTAGTGTCTTTTACCTCTTGTAGGGTTTGCGGGTCTAGTTTCTTTTTATGTTTGGCGGAGAGAGTTTGTAATTTAGTTTGGAGTGTGACAATTTTTGCCTCTCTCTCTTTTTTTCGTCTAGCCGTGATATTTATGAGGGTACCTCGGAGAGTCGCTTTATGCGCCTCCCAGAGGACCAGATGTGAGGAGACAGAGCCGGCATTTACTTTGAAAAATTGGTCTATCTCATTACCCACAGTATCACAGATCTCTGGAATTTTTAGAATGGATTCATTTAGCTTCCAGTTCGTTCCTGGTCTACCCGTTCGAATATTGTTGCACCGGAGCTCTATGGGTGCGTGGTCAGACCATGAAATATCATGGATCTCCGCTTGGGTGACCTTGGGGACCAGGTGACAGGACACTGCGAAGTAATCAATCCTACTGTATGAGCAATGTGGGTGCGAGAAGAATGTGTAATTCCTATCTGCTGGATGTAGCTCTCTCCAAATGTCTATTAGTTGGTTACATTTGAGACCTCTTCGTAGGGATATACCTGCTCCTTTATTGTGTAGGGTAGCTCCACCTGATCTGTCCATGTGAGGTTGCAGGACCATATTAAAATCTCCTGCTAAGACCACGCTTCCCTGTGCAACCGAGTTTAGGATTCTAAAGAATTTCTCGAAGAAAATTGCACTCTTTTCGCAGGGGGCATATATACAGGCGATTGTGATCTTCTGTCCCCTAATAGTTCCTACTATTATAATAAATCTGCCATCGTTATCCCGTTTGGTTATCAGACCTTCGTAAGGGATGCTATTACGGAATAGGATGGCAACTCCACGCTTTTTGACTTCAGCAGAGGCCGAAAAAACCTGGGAGAAGTCTTTATCAAGATATTTGGGGGTATTGGTTTTGCTGAAATGTGTCTCCTGTAGGAGCAACACATCTGCATGTTTTCTTTTATAATCTGTGAAGGCTAGTTTGCGTTTAGTGGGGTTGTTAAAGCCCTGCACATTGTGAGATATAAAAGTCAACGCCATTTATTGCTGTGTGTGACTACGTGCATCATTATGTTGCTTGACTTACCCGTGGCTTCCATGTGTAGGGCCGGACGATCACTGCCTTCAGGGCGCTTACTCGTAGATAGGTATTTGAGGGAAGGGTAAGGAGGGAGTGGGAGGCAACGGGGAGGGAGGGGGAGGGGAGGGGGGGACTGGGAGTAGCACATGAGGGTCAACAACAAGGGGATTGGGTTCACGACACATAACAACAGATACTGTAATGTACAAAAAACAAATACAAACATGAAGACAAGAGCCCACTCCGGGAGCCCCCGGGAGTGGCCCTTGCGCCCAAGGGATGGATCCTTTGGCCCAGACTGACGACGGGATCTTCCCTGCCTGCTGGGTCCTGGCTTCCCTGGGACTTGTTTGCGACCCCTATTCTGTAGGGATCGTAGCGGAGGACACATACACGCCGATCAGGGAACTGTCCTGCCGGCGCATCTCCTTTAAACAGACAACAGTTAAATAACAGCATAACTTATAACTTTAGCAATAAAAAACTCTCATTTACATAACATCCACCTAAAGAGTTTCCCCCAAAACTCCACTTCTCCCTACTCCTCCTGTTTTTGCCCTCTATGTGACTATAGGTTGTAAGGAGCTCCGTGCCCCCCCAAAGGGTTCCTATTGTGCGGTCCTCGTAGCGCCAATCCCGACCACTCTTGTTGGTGAGGAGTTCAGAGGACCAGCTACCTAATTTTCATTATCCTCTTATATGTGAGTGTCTACTCTCTATATGGTAGGGTGCCGGACTCCCCTCCTTTAAGTGCCTCTGTGTTTTAATGTGTGGGTGGTGAACGTTTAATGTGCCGGTGGTCTGCATGTATTGTAACCATATAGCTGCATCCAAGAAGGCGGAGGGGCCACTGGCGCACATGACGCTGACGTTAGTCGACTACATGCAGACCTATCTCCCTATGGTGTTCCATATTCCCATGTGGGGTCAAGCAGGAGGCAGCCACCGATTCCCCAACCCTCGGATGACCCCGGCATGCATTTGCATCCCCCTTCCCCCGCCCACCAGCCCACTCCGTCAGCCCTCTAAGATCAGGGCCCCGTTCCCTCCCTCAGTGCTCCTGCATTGCTGACAGGTGAGGCGCCGACATATACCGACCGCGATATGCGGTCTGCAGGGAACGGGAGACGGAGCGGGGGGTGGTCGGGATCGGGAGGCCTGAACGGCAGGGGGCGTGGCCCGAGCGGAGGGACCCCCTACTCTCCCCCTCCTCCACCTTTCACGGGCTTGGGCTGGGGTTGCTGATCATAAGCAACACACATATTCAGTCACACACGCAGGCATTCTCACACACACACACAGGTTCTCTCACACACCCACAGGCACTCTCACATACATACACACAGGTTCTCTCATACACACACATAAGCTCTCTCACACACATACAAGTTCACACACACACACACACACACACACACACACACACACACACACACACACACGCTCTCTCACATTCCCACAGGCACTCTCATACATACACAGACACAGGCACTCTCACACACACACACAGGCTCCCTCACATACCCACAGGCACTCTTACATATATACAGGTACTCTCATACACATACATACCCACACACACATATGTAGGCAGGCACTTATACACATACACACGCACACACACAGACAGAGGCAGGCATTCACGCACTCAGGCACACACACACAGGCATCTAGACATCCAGACACATATACATATAGGCATCTCTGCTACTCAGACCCCCCCCCCCACCCACCCACCGCACACTCCTCCCCGTTTCCCCCCCTCCCCTATGGCCCTCAGCCACATCGCGCGACGTGCCGGAGCCAGGGAACACAATTCTCCTGCGTCCCCCAGTGGCCGACGCGTCACCGCGCGCATGCAGCTGCGCAGTCGAAGGGGATCGGGACCGGCCCGGAAGGGTTCTCCCGCTGCGGGTCCCATCTCATTCTGCTCCCATCGCCGGGTGCGCCGCCTGGTGTGTCCGGCTGCTAGGTCTCGCCGGTTCAGGGACATATCTGGGTCTCGGGGGGGGGGGGGGGGGAGTCCGGGTGCCGGTGAGACTCCGTTGGTGCCGTCTAGGGCTTCGGCTACGTCATCGCCCGGTGCCGTCGCCGCTGTGTCCCTCCGCGCATGCGTCCCGCTTCAAATCTCGCGGGAGCCAGTGACGTCATCGAGGCATCCCGCGAAGAGCAGGGCTGCTCCCGCTCGCTTCGGGGATGGAGCAGGAGAAGATGGCTGCCCCTCAAAAAAAGTGAGTAGACCTGCGGGGGCTGAAAGTTTTCTTTATCTCCTTGGGGGGGTCGATGGGGGTTCCCGGACAAGCACCCCTTGGCTAGGGCCTTCCAGAGGATCCTGCTGGGGAGTTTGGGGGAGAATTTAGATGTTTATTGGGGTTGAATCGCAGAGTCTATGTGGAGCTCGGCGGTTCTTCCACAACTCTAGCTGCGGATCGTAGGCTCCCAGCTGCGCGCCATGAGGTTGAGGGGGCGCCATCTTCAGCAGCTACCAGGTGAGGGGGGCTTTGCGGGGGGCCAAGGACCTTACGGAGGAATCCCTCTCCATCCTCCACATGTTTCAGTGTGTGTGCAACACCGTTTTTCACAACCAGGACTGCACATGGGAACAGCCATCTGTAGCGCACTTCTTTGTCCCGGAGCGCTCTAGTTATGGGGGTCATTGCCTTTCTTTTTGCCAGGGTAGCTGGGGACAAATCTTGATATACTTGAAATTTGATATGTTCAAACTCCACTGTTTTCATCTCTCTGGCAATTCTGCATGTTTGTTCTTTTATCCGATAGCAGTGGAACCGCATAATGATGTCTCTGGGGGGGTCCCCCTGCTGGGATCTTCCTCTGAGTGCCCTATGGCATCTGTCTAGCATTAAGTCCCTTTCTGTCAGGTCTGGGAACAGATGCTCCAACCACTTAGCGGCGAAGTCTTCCGGGTCCGTGACCGATTCTGGCACCCCGCGCAGGCGGATATTGCAGCGACGGTCGCGATTCTCCCCGTCTTCGATCTTTTCCTCCAGGGATCTGATTTGATCTTTAAGGGTGGACACTTGTGTTTGTGTCTGGGATATGGCGCTGGTGTTCTCTTCTGACATAGATTCCAGGGTATCAGTACGCTCCCCCAGGGCATCCACATCTTTCCTTAGTGCCCAGAGCTCTGTCTTGAAGAACTTTTTCATGTTGGAGCAAAACTCCTTCATGTCTTTCCTCCGCACCACTGCCATATCATCCTGCTCCTCTGCAGGGCTGTCCATATCAGGGTCTGCTGCTGGATGCTGCTCAGGGGAATCATGAGTCCCGGCCTTAGCTGTACCTTTACTTTTAAAAAATGTAGATACTGGCTGTGTTTTTCTACGCACCGTTTTGGTAGAAGCCATCTCTGTAGGTTGATGTATGTTGCGCTTAGCTTTTATTAAGGAGACGATAGCGTTTTAACTGTTATTTTATGCTATTATGCACCGGGGGGAATGGAGCTCTCACTCTAAGCTGCCATTCACCATCGGGGGGGCGTGTCCTCTTCCAGTTTTGCAGGTTTTAATGAAAAGCCACATGGGTTTCAATAAATGTACTGTCACTTTGAAAGTGATCAAATTGTGGGAAGAAAAATGTGAAACCGCTCATGTTCTGTACTGTACTGCTTATTAGATAAAGTAAAACATTTTACAGTAGATATTTTTCAAGTGATGCTCAAATATCATTTAAAATGTTAAATAGAAGCTGCATTCCTGTAATAAACTGATGTGATCGCATCAGTGTTAATATTTTATGAATGTGAAAGTAGAATGGAGATGGAGAAATGTCAAACCAAGATGAAGAAACGAATAAGCTCAAAATCGGTCCGAATGGCACTGAGAATGAAGTTAATTGTTTCTTCATTATTTGACAGAACTCTATAGTTTTCGGGCATTATAATGCACGTATCCTAGCAACACTATTTTTAAAACATAGAAATACCAAACGTTGTCTTAACCACACTGAAATTCAAAAAGGAAAAATTAAGATGATTCAAATATACCAATCTTGGATTTAAATTCATATTCTGCATTGAAGTACCGGTAACATAAATGATATTTACCTGTTGTTGTTACAGATTGACTATAGTGCTGATCCAACAGGACTTTTCTTTCACCTCAGAGTTTCTTGTAGCTTTAACCTGTTTCCCTGTGGTTATTAGGGTTGTTCCCTTCTGGTTGTAAATGAACAGCAAAATAGCTATAAAAATAAGCACAGGAATTCCATAGCTTGCAGAGAATACAGTTTCTGCCCTATGATTCCTATTAAATGAAGTATATTTTCTGCTAATTAGCTCAGCTGGAGAGAAAGGAGAAAGATTGATGACATACTACTGTATGAGGTTTATTCTACATCACCCGAAGCAGTCAATTGGGCCCTTTTCATCACAAATTCCCTATTGAAGTCAAAACGGCCCTATAAGCTGCTTCAGCTCCTGTACAGTAGAATAAGCCCCTATATGTGTACATTTTGGTGACTTGCTTACTGCAGCTATAAATTGAAGAAATATGTTTTTAATTAGGGTAAGCATTTTCTCTCTCGTGTGTTGGTATTAAAATATAAAAAATTAGTGTTGTGTTTTAACTTTTGCCAAAAATTTGATTTGTTTGGTTCTGAATTTTTACTGAATTATAGAAGAAACTCAAACAGCATGACCATAATAAAAGTATAAAATCATAAATACAATTAGGAAACGAAAATAATAAAATTGAAAAAATGTAAGGTGTGTACGATGTGCAGATATATATTGAACCTATGTTTTCCTAAGTATTCCCAGCATTTCTTTATCTCTTTACCTGGTTAAGTAAATGGCACATTGGGATTCTTGAGCAGAAGAAAGCAACTGAGAGCTCCAGATGTGACATATTTCTAACCTGAATGCTTACTAAACTCAGCTGGGACATTGGACTTGCACATGTGAATTCAGGCCCGCCAAGAGGGGGGGAGAAAGGGCACTGGCGTCCCGGGCCCCGTGGGTCAGGGGGGCCCAGCCGCTCGGGCCCCCCTGCGCGGCCGGGCACCAGTTAATAATTAAAAAAACTAAAAAAAAAAACCCTCGCTGCACCCGGCGCCGGGCTCCCTGTTGGCAGCGCCGGAACTACGTTAAGCCTCCGGCGCGCCGGCATGAGAGGGAGGCCCAGCGCGCGCGGGAGCAGCAGCGTGAAGACAGGTGGAGCGGGGCTGGTGGCAATTGCTGTGGCAAGCCGCCGGGCCCCTCGCAGCACTGCCACCTCCCCTCCCGCAGCCACCTGGCCGTCACGGGATCCCCCCTCCCCACAGCAGCATCGAGAAAAACCGCAGCCACCGGGCATAACCCGATGGGTGGGTTGGGGTAATTTCTATATGTATTGGGGGGGTTGGGGTAATTTTTATATGTATTGGGGGTGTTGGGGTAATTTTTTATATGTATCGGGGGGGTTGGGGTAATTTTTGTATATATATATATATAGGAAAAAAAGAAAAAGACACAGGCGCACACCTAGTGCATTAACGTCATAACATAAAATTTATAGAACTTAAAATTATACAAATGCCCAATCACAAGAGTACTGAATATATAAGCAGGTATGAGATTGGCTCTCATGTGCCAGCACCGCTGTCTAATTCAAAGCAATAGCATCCTCACGTGTCTCTCCTCCGTATGACTGGATAGCCGGAAGTGAAGTATTTCCAAATTGGTGTCCAGTGTATGGAGTCCCTACGGGAACCAGCAACTCCAGGATCTTTGTGCCGGCAACAATACCACGGGTGAACAGGAACCAGCGTCGCACTTCCAACAGTACCAATGTTCATAGGCAAGTGACGGCTTCAATTAGACCACGTCCTACGCGTTTCGTCATCTATGATGACTTCATCAGGGGACCCACTAGACGCCCCTTCATCATCCGTACACTGGACACCAATTTGGAAATACTTCACTTCTGGCCATCCAGTCACATGGAGGAGAGGCACATGAGGACGCTATTGCTTTGAACCGGACAGCGGTGCTGGCACATGAGAGCCAATCTCATACTTGCTTATGTCTAAATGTGCTTTGCATCTATTTACTCCTTGCTTATAAAGACATGTATACTGCATGGTCTTAGATAACATTAATTTATCTCTATGTATCATGTATCAAATATGCAAGTACAGTAGTAGATTAGGAAAATCTTTAGCAAAATGTTTAGCAAAATAATGATAAGACTACATATTGCTTAGAAAACCTTCCCTATGTGTGCAGTCCTCATAGTTTGTCAAGCTGCATGGAGTGTAGCTGATGCGCATTCCGATATCCCTAGAGGCATTTTCCTAGGAACACACCTGTCAATCTTATTAGCTGCTTAAAGAAGAAAAGACCTGTGAGGTTCCAATAGCTCTGCTTCCTTGTGTAGCGCACTTTCCCCCACCCTATGGGAGATACTGTGTGTGTGCATTACCTGTGGCTCACAGGAGGCCTGAACCTCCGCTGTTGGGAGCCTGGAGTATACCTGATCCGCCTGGTGACTTCACCTCCACATGCGCGGGAACCTAACAGTGTTGGATAGGCCTGTGCAGGACACTATGTAAATAATGCACACTGATATGGTATAACAAGTTTACTGAACGCATAAGAAGAGTAATAACCTCACAGGGCCATACCCCCACTCTGTGCCCCCAACACCGTGTCCACTCCCAAAAATACTGAGGTGGCTCTGGGCAAAATACTGAGGCACCCAACTATCCTGGTGTCCACAGAGTCAACCCACCCAAAGTTTATGTGACAGCGCTGAACACACCCATGTGTTACTGTTCATGCACTTGTAGATAAAGATACCTGCCAGGTGCTCCGGCACCCGGTATCACCGGCAGAAGATAACCGTCCGTCCCACGGTGTCGTTGTCATCTAAATCAACTGCCTCCACGTGGGGTGGTATCCAGCAGGAGTGTCCCACCGTGAAGATAGTCTCTGTGCCTTGTGGTGGTGGTCTGGTCCCAGACCATAGGCCACAACTGCTGCATGGTGTTCTGCTGTGTCCCTGGCACTAATGATGCTAAGCGGGGCAGTGCCCCTGTCTAAAGGGCCTGTCCCTATAGCAGACACAAGCTATGTGGGAGTCAGGGCCTAGCTGGGGCCTAACAGGGTGTCTCTGGCCTAGTTGTTGAAAATCCAGGGGAGTGTTGCCGGATGCCCAAAAAAGAAGAAATGTATATAGTGTAATACAATAACAACCGTGAATGATGAGTGTTAAGGCTCCCAATTTTTTAATCACATAAAAAGTAGAAAAAAGGAGCATTTGTGTCAGTCTTTGACCCTAGTCGTCTCAGTCTGGATGGTGTAGATACAGGTGGTCAGCAATCTCGGGCAGAGAAGAAAGAAACCATAGTGCAGATCAAATGACAAATTTATAAATAAAGGCTCACAAATGGAGGCTTACATTAGATCCAGAACAGAAAGGCAGTAAACAGCAGGGCACCTCGGTGAGTCGCAATTCTCACCACCTCGTTATACACTGCTGCAGCTCTCGCGTTCGTCTGGTCCGGTGGCGTCACTTCCAGGTTGTTTCGTGGCACTCCTGAGGAAGACGTCATTACGTCGAAACGCGTTGAGCATGGCTCATAAGCATCTGGGAGGAGTGAAAGAAGCAGAGGGATTCCGGCGGTGTCCTCCGTTCCTGTTAGTCAGTTACGAAACAACCCGGAAGTGACGCCACGGGACCAGACACACGCGAAAGCTGCAGCAGTGTATACCGAGGTGGTGAGAATCGTGACTCACCGAGGTGCCTCTTCTTTTTTGGGCATCTGGCGACGCTCCCCTGGATTTTCAACAAGTGGTGCATCTATAGACTTTTGAAACAGTCTTATCTACAGGGTTGAGTGATAAGTGGTTTTGCCGTTTTTATTCACTTTATATTCACATTGTGTTTTCACTGGATTTACACTTGTTTAATTTCATTAGTTAATATCTGTTAAATAGATTGATTATTTTTTTTCACTTTAAGCACTGTATTGGGATTGGTAGAGTGCCATCTAGCGTTTTTTGTATACGGTCTCTGGCCTAGTGCCGGGGCCTACTGACACCCTGCACCTACACCCCTGCCCTCTGATGTCCCAGCTCTGACTGGTGTGGCTTACAGTGCACCAAATGTATCTATCCTGGCCTTAGGGGATTGCTGCAGCCCGATTGGCTGTTTCGTGCCATGTGATCTAGCAACCCCAGTGGCTGCTGGGTGTTGTAGTACCCGTGGAGCATCTTACTGTAATCGCTGCCGCTCTAGCTCTCTTGCGCATGTGCGACTGCACTGCGCATGCGCGCATGCGTGCAACATGGCGGCCCCCTGCAAAGGGAGCCACAGCGAACCTCCGGCGATACAAGGAAAAAGAAACAAATGCAAAATAGCTATGAGTGAGAAGGATACATTATAGTTCCAAATATAGGTTTCCTTGATGGGTGCCGCACCGGGTAGCAAATGGGTTCGTTCTGGGCCACTTGAGTAGTTGAGAAAAAAGGGTTCCAAATGATCTCATCAGAATATAAGGAGAAAAGGGAAAAAACACACAATAGTGTAATACTGTAAATACAGTCGAAGCAGGAAAGCTATTGCACTCACATTTGATGAAGTCAAGCGGGCATTCACAACAGCAGTGTGGTTAAACTTAGTAACCGAAATGCCCGCTTGACTTCGTCAAATGTGAGTGCAACACCTTTCCTGCTTCGACTGTATTTACAGTATTACACTATTGTGTTTTTTTCCCTTTTCTCCTTATATTCTGATGAGATTGTGCGCATTTGGAACCCTTTTTCCTGAACCTCCGGCGATGCAGTCGCCATTCCACACCTCCCTGCAATGGCTACAAGTTCCCCCACAGTAGCGGAGGTAAGCGGGGCCCTGCTATACTCGTATATGTAATTATTGCATTTCTATAAACTTTTTGATTCATTAATAGTTACCACTACCTATGAAAGGTACAAGCGGGCACAGGGAGTAAAGTTAGGAAACTTACAATAAGTGCTCACAATACTGGGTCAGGCAGAGATAAAGACATTCCATTGAACTATATTCAAATGAGATGCATAAAGCTACTGTATATATGTGAGTTTTCTGTATACAAATGTTTTAGTGAATCTGTGAGTAATGTCTGAGGACTCTGAAAGGGTTATGGAGGGAAATTGCATGAAAATAAGCACTGCATTTCTCCCGAGCCTAAACTGGTGCAGAAAGCAGATTTTGCTTTGGGTCTGCCTTGGTTTCATGCTTATCAGGCCAGTCCAATGGGGTTCAGGAGGGCTTGTATTTTCCTTACCTGAAATCGCTCATCTCTAAATACAGTAGGACAGAGGTCCTCAAGACCCCACCCTCCTTCCCCCCACAGGCCAAGTTTAAAGGATATTTCCACTTCAGCACAGGTGGCTCAATCAATGGTTCAGTCTTTGACTGACCTGTGCTGAAGCTAGGATATCATGGGGAGTCTTGAGGACTGGAGTTGAGAACTCCTGCTGCAGGAGCTGGGCCCCCAACCATATAAGACAGCCTCAACCTATTTTCAAAGATGTTTCAAATTTTCGGTAGGCATTGTTTAGAGCCTTCACATAAAAATGTTTCTAATCAATATTTCTCCAAATAAAAAGTTTGCAATAACATAAACAAGGAAAGAAAAGCCCATGTGAACTAAAGAAATAAACAAATAAAAAATGTTTTAATGGCTACGTGAGACTCACTGCAGCTTAAGCAATTAGATTTTGTGATGTTATTATTTTTAAACATCTTATCAGCATTATTGCTACTTATTCTGATGTGCTCACATGGAACTAAAGTGGTTCAGGGGTATTAACTATCCATTGGGATTAACTATTTAACCTTTCTAATAAGGTGCATAGATTAATATCATAATTTAATTTGATCAGTCAATTGAAGGTGACTTTTCTCTGTGGCAAGTGAAGCATATCCAGAAGCTTTAATTACATTTATCATTTTTTTTTCCACAAAATGACTTTGAAAAAGGAAATACATGAATGTTTTCCTTTATGATTTCAATACAAAAAATACTACTCTTATAATAGGAGGCCAGGTCAAGCCATGCCTTTCCTGCCATTAAGATACTCAACCAACATACACAAAAATCTCAAAATCTACTTACAAACAGGTGAACCCCGATGAAGTGCGAAACGCGTAGAGGTCATATGAGGTTGCTTAACGCGTCCATACCAGTGGTATTGCAATCTGAGAAGATTTACACACAGTTTTACATCCTGCTGGCGGTGATTGTATTCCGGACTGAACCATCCCGTCAGCCATTCATCCCATTACCCCGTACTGAATATACACAATTTTTAACTAAATTATAAGTTTAATACATTTATAATATTGATTGTTGTTTTTATTGTTTATATTTTGTATCATGTTCATGATTGTTTTATTGTTGAAATGATATATTCTTAACATGCGCTGTTTGCTTCTTTTTCTTTTGTGATTGTGAGACTTCCTTCAGAAGCTTTCGTTTGACAGCTTTGGGAATTCTCCTGCTGACATCTGCAAGGGGAATACAGTGTCTAATTTCAGATCAACGGGGGTGAGCGCGAGCACGGTTTTCTAAACTTTCTCTCTACTGACAAACAATTGTAGTTAATACTTGACATAATATCAGGGTGACTACGGTTGTTGTGTACTCTTCCAGAAACCCCTGTTTTTGTTATTCACACTGTTTATTGCCTACAAAAGGGGTGGTGGAGTTGGGAGTAATGACAGTGACAACTGCAATTAATATGTACTTGATAATTTTATGTCAATCCATTATATTCCAGGTAAAAGTGATTTTCTGAAGGACTTAGAAGGGCACTATGGGAAGGTGGTGGGATGCCATTTTTTAATTCAACAATGTAAGAAGGATTTAGGAATGTGATAGTGTTAAACAAATTGATTCTATAGTGTATTAAAAAATAAAATGAATAGGGTATCACTGGCCCTTTGTGACTGTCACGGGAGACCAGGTTATTTACACCTTTTTACCACGATCATTTATTGAGCAAAACAAGGTAATTAAATAAATTGTCATTTATTCGCCATAAATTCGCTAATACACAATGGAACACCAGGTGCAGGGAACTCTATGGTAGAGTTTTATGCTGAGCGGGACTTCTACTGGAAGCCAAATCGGCATAAAATTCCATACGCCACCGCCACATTCTCTTCTGAGAACTTGGTACGTCCTGACAGCGAGTTAGTCCAAATCTCCTGAAACTCAAATCTGCATAAAATCCCAGCCGCGACCACTATGTTCGATTCGGAGAACTTGGGCGCAAAATGCCGGACTTAATGTCTGGCGGGCAGGTTTTTCAGGCTCAAAATTGAAGCCTGTTGCTCTGCTATTCACACAGAAGCAACTTTGAAAAGTCCACCCGTGTTTTTACTACAGAGAACTTCGAATCTGATTTGTTCATCGATTCTTATAGTATTTTCAGTTTCATTCACAAAACTGAGCAGCCAATCAATGCGTGGGAACTTTCCCAAGCAGCCAATCAGAGCCAAGACAGCTAGAAAAGCCAGGTCAGCGGGAAATCTGAAATTGCCAAGAAACATGCGCAAGCCTGCCACCTCTCTCCCTGGCTATCTCAATGCCAATCACAGGGCAGGCTCCACCAGGTCTGCCAGAACAAGTGACATTCCAGAGGACTTCCATAGATCTCTGGACCTGGTACTCCACCTTTCCCTACTGACCAAATGCTATTCACACCTCTGGGCATCCTCTGGTTGCTTTCAACTCTGATGTCAAGCAGACTTACCGGCGCCTATGGGTTAGCTCAGGTAGCCTGTTTGGACATCAGTTCCGAATGTAAAAGCACATTACAGTACATTATAATAAAGTATATTTTAATACACTTCTGAGTCTCTGGGTACAGGGGACAGAAAAGGAAAAATATTGTAGTTTTATTTCTATCGGCATTATTCCCCACACACTTTCCCGTGGACCCAGTTTGGACTCTCAGAGTCCTCCTCAACCTTATATACGGCTTGGGCACCCACAAACCTTATACCGGTTGTGGGTCACCTTGGCACAAGCTGGGGTCCCCACTTACCCTAGGGATTCCCTCAGCTACAGGGATACATGTTTTATCCCTGTGCCTCATTCTCCTTTCTGAGCTGTGCTGAAGCAGGGTACCCAAGTGGTGAGTCGCGCTTGCATTTTCAAGGGGAGGTATTGCCGGGACAATGTGCCTACATGTATCTGAGAATCAGGCATGATTCCCAGGTAAATTTATGGGGGAACCGACAACTCAGGACCCCAACCTCCTAGGCACATTCTGTCAATAGTTCCTCCGCAAAACCCCCCTTGAAATTCATTAAAAAAAAACACAAAAAATGTGTGATACACTGTTACTGGGTCCAAGAGCTGAGTCTCTGGGACCCTTATACATGGGACAGGGGTAACCAAAACGGGCTTGTCCTTTATTAGAGAGCCTGCTACCCCTTTTGTAACAGTGACCTGATGCGTTTCATGCCAAAATAGGACTTTTATGAAAGGATTCTAAATGGAATTAGAAATTTATATATTTCGCTCAAGATCTAGTTATGTCTGTATAAAGTAAATGAATAAAAAGGTTTAATCACAAAATAAATATGCACACAATATAAAACATCTTACAATTAATGAAGACACCAAATCGAAAAAAAAGAAAATTAACTTTGAAGGAACATTATAATAATGTTATTGCAACTGCTCCTTCCTACAGTAATACTTACTAGTCTTCTTAAACATAAAAATGTAGCAAACTTTTACTTCATTTAGCCTAGAGAAAATCATTAAGCAATGACAATTGGTTTAAATTCAATTAAACTCTTTTTCATAGACATAAACCACTGCTGTTTGATAACTATACATTTTGCCTTAAAATTATTGAAATGTATTTGGGTAATGCAACAAGGGTATTATTTAGAAAAAAAATAATTATTTATATATATATATATATATATATATATATATATATATATATATATATATATATATATATATATATATATATTTTAGACGTATATTTATCTTACTAAATGAATGTCAGTATATTATGGAACTTACTATGGCTCAATTTTGCTCAAGTGTTCATTAACTTATAAATTAGGGTGTTTCAATGGGAGGACTTATTACGGAGTTATATAATGCACATATTACAATGGAAGGATTATATTCTGCTTTGAAATTTTATTTGAAACACTTACCTTGCTGTAGACATACAGTATCATTTCTCATGGCAATGTTAATATGAGCCAAAAAATGGTTAGATCAATATTTCCAGAGTAATAGGAGAGAATAGTATTTCAGTCATATTTACAATTTCTTAGCAAAATGGGCTACAAGATCTCACATAAAAAAAAATAAAGAAAAGATTTATTACATTTTTACAGAACATGAACACACAGGACTTACCATGACCAACAATATCACGCAGTTACTTTACAGCTGATCTACATCCAGGTAGTGTTTTATAGAGTGTCGGGCCACACTGCTGGTTTTCATTGTGAGGAATTACCCAGCATGAACAAGGCATGTTCTATTTTTGACATTTCAGCAATGAGACCACTTGTACATCATGACCTGGTTTGATTTACTGTAAGAAAATAAGAGCACTGTGATTTGTAAAATACATGTATTACACAAGTCAAAAAATGCTTAGTGTCTCTGTCCATCCCCATCTGGTTTTATTTAATCTCTCTCAAGTCACATATGAAATTTTGCTTGGCTGTCTTCATTCTCTTAGTCAATCTTGATTAATGGTTTTGAAAGTAAAAATAATTGGCCTGCATCAGACTTCTTTTATAACTCTTGTTCACGAAGAATGTGAGACTGGAAAATGAGCCTAAACAGAAGGAATGCATTACATTAGCTCTGAGAAAAAGCAGTCCTCCAGTTGTTTCAATGTGTATTTTTATAACAGGCGCCTCCTTGACCGGCCATGATATTGCAGATATGGGAAGCCAAAAGCTTATGAATACTCTATAAAAATGACCATTTAACAATTAAAGTAACTAAAAGGCCATACAGGCTCAGCTAATAATAGTCATAGCACGCATTATGGCCCACAAAGCTTGAAAAGTAAATTATGATGGAAACAGTGAGTTAGAAAAACAGAGCTGGAAATTAGGAAGGGCTAATAGTCTCTGTATTTTAGATTACTTGCTTTAAATATACCCCTGAGATATTTTGTTATGAATTTGTAATAATTCTTAGGTATCCAATTTCTGTGTCAGTATTCACATGCAGCTTGGGAAATGGCTCTAAATAAGTGATAACACTAATAAGAATAACATTTAAAGGCACACTATGCCTGAAGTAAGAAGAAGTACATCCGCGGAACTACACAAAATTAAATCTGAAATAAAATAATTGAGACATTTTTGGGATTATATATCCATGACTTCTGACTGAATGAACTGCAAAAATTGGAGCAAATTTTTTTTAAGCACCATATGTCTCC
The DNA here is from genome assembly GCF_040206685.1 of Ascaphus truei. NCBI lineage: Eukaryota > Metazoa > Chordata > Amphibia > Anura > Ascaphidae > Ascaphus > Ascaphus truei. Next base: position 74,551,151 of record NC_134484.1, read on the forward strand.
AAAAGTACACTAAATTAAAAGAAATAGATTTTATTTCTTTAATACATTTTCTAATAACAAGAACTTACTGATACCTATATGGTGTAGTTTTTCTGCAACCTATTTCTGCTAAGAAGCTGGATTTAATATGTGAGCATCTGTTCTCATCTCCTTTGCAGGTAATTACTATGGCCAAAGCAAACAGAGCAAAAGTAGAAATAATATCACAGAAAACCCACAAGAAAGGGAGTTTCTTCAAGTTCAAGTTGATAGGTGTAATGTTCATGCCATATTGATAAAATTAAGGCAATTGAAAAGCACAGTCAAGAAAGCCATGTTAAACTCTAGGATATTGTGTTAGTATAACACTGAACAAGCCCCATACACAACAATGCTATAGTACTGGCTTTGTTTGTGAGAATACTATTTATCAAAGGGGCATAATTACTAGAGATGGGCAATGTATAAAAATTCGATCCACAATTCACCACACCTGTGCACAAAAAAATGGCACCCCGGAGATACCTGAGAGATATGCTAATAAGATATGCAAATGACTCTCTCTCTCTTTCTCTCTCTCTCCTTCAAAATCCCTTTTTTCAGTGTCTGGGAGAGACGATGATTAGGACAACCGTGGGAATAGTGGTCACAGGCACAATTGCATACATTCACACTAATGTTTAAAGGCTTTTTTCCCTGGCAAATCAAATGTGTTTTGATCCATCTGTGAATATTCCCACTTATGAGTAAATGTCATATTCACAGTGAATTTGAATGTTGGTGAATAATTTGCCCATCTCTAATAAATAATAAGAGGTGCTAAGTCGTTAGGCACCTAATGGCTTATTCACTTGAGTCGCTTCATAAATAGAGTCTGATGTATTCTTGGTTGTGCCTCTCTGTACAGTATATGCTTTAGTGCAGTGTCTTTTACCACTGCAAGGAATACTTGTAAGTCTACATTTGCATAGAACTTTTGTATTCAGACTAACAATTTTATTAATTACATATCACACAATGCTATGCTGCTTAATAAAGAAGTAAGTTACATTACGTGGGCATATTGAAAATTGGGGATCATAAATAAACATAAAACGCAACTTATTGCACCTTCTATGCAGAAGGTTTCATTCATTCCGTTTCGTCTAAATTAACAAAACAACATGCATAAGTTAAGTAATTAAAAAAAGTAAATAAATAAAATATTGATGAGGAAGTTGTATGGTTTAAATTTATCATCTGTATCTGTTCTAGCATGGAAGTTAATTTTCACTTAAGAAACTGACAGGATTTCAAGCACTAACCACACATGTACTGTTGTGCTTATCTCTATTATTTGTATTTTCTTTACCTTGTTTTGTAATTGTATAAAGTGCTGCATATACTGTTAGCGCTATAAAAATAAAATCATTAAAAACCTACCTACATACTGTTTCAGAAAAACCATTTGAATAATTTTCACATATTTGTTATTGATATGTTTAGCAGGTATCACTCGCTCTCTAGTAACTTTGCAGGCACAGTATTATTGGTTGTAGCATGTGAAGTATAGGCCAACCTCTCTCCTCTCCACCTGGCACTTTCCTGGTGACATTGAATCAAACAGGCTGTATTTAGGCGCACAATGCATTCAATGCATGTAAATGAAATGTTAAATATGAGGTTTTTCCACATAAATAATTGTTAATGATTATGACAATGCAAGAAATTTATCGTATTGTATGTCTTTATTTATATAGCGCCATAAATGTACATAGTGCTTCACAAAAGTAATACATGTTGTAATCATATAAATAAAAAATAACAAATAATATAAATAACAGGTCATGGGAATAAGTGCTTCAGACAAAAAAGTAACATTAAGGAAGAGGAGTCCCTGCTCTGAGGAGCTTACAATCTAAATGATTGGTAGGGGAACGTATAGAGACAGTAGGAGGGAATTCTAGTAAGTGTGTCTGCAGGATGCCAAGCTTAATGTAGCATGTGTCCAGGATTATCCACAGTGCTATTCATATGCTTCTTTAAGCAAATGTGTCTTAAGATGGGTTTTAAAGGTGGATAGAGAGGGTGTTAGTCGGGTATTAAGGGGAAGGGCATTCCAGAGGTGCGGGGCAGAAAGTGAGAAAGGTTTAAGGCGGGAGAGGGCTCTAGATACAAAGGGGGTAGAAAGAAAACTCCTTGAGAAGAACGCAAGAGTTGGGATGGTGCATAGCGAGAAATTAGGGCTGAGATGTAAGGAGTGGCAGAAAAGTGTAAAGCTTTAAAAGTGAGAAGAAGAATTGAGTGTGAGATGCAGTATTTGATCGGAAGCCAGAAGAGAGATTTCAGGAGGGGAGACACGGAGACAGATTTAGGAAAGAGTAGAGTGATTCTGGCAGCAGCGTTTAGGATAGATTGTAGTGGAGACAGGTGAGAGGCAGGAAGGCCGGACAGCAGAAGGTTGCAGTAATCGAGACAGAGAGAATGAGGGCCTGAGTCAGAGTTTTAGCAGTCGAATAACAGAGGAAAGGGCATATCTTTGTAATATTGCGGAGGAAAAAGCGACAAGTTTTAGAAACGTTTTGAATGTGAGAGAGGAGTCAAGTGTAACACCTAGGCAGCGTGCTTGGGCTACTGGGTGAATGATCATATTTCTAACAGTAATGTGGAAGGAGGTAGTAGGGCCAGGTTTGGGAGGAAGTATAAGGAGCTCTGTTTTTGCCATGTTACTTTTCAGTCGGCGGATGGCCATCCAGGATGATATTTCAGAGAGACATTCAGAAACTTTGGTCTGTATAGCAGGTGTAAGGTCAAGGGTTGAAAGGTAAATTTGTGTGTCGTCAGCATAGAGGTGATATTTAAACCCAAAAGATGTGATTAGGTCACCTAGAGAGAGTGTGTAAAGAGGGAAGAGAAGGGGTCTCAGGACAGAGCCCTGGGGAACCCCCACAGAGAGATCGATAGAGGAGGAGGGGGAGGAGGAGGTGTTGGCAAAAGAGACACTGAAAATACGATGGGAGAGATAAGAGGAGATCCAGGATAGTGCTTTGTTCCAAATACCAAGAGTATGGAAAATGTGGAGGAGAAGAGGGCGGTCCACGGTGTCAAATGCTGCAGAAAGGTCGAGTAATATGAGCAGAGTGTAATGACCTCTGTCTTTGGCAGCATGGAGATCGTCAGTTATTTTAGTGAGGGCTGTTTCAGTAGCGTGAGCAGTGCGGAAGCCGGATTGTAGAGGGTCTAGAAGAGAATAGGTGTTGAGAAAGTGTAGCAATCGAAAGAATACAAGACGTTCAAGGAGTTTGGAGGCAAAAGGCAGGAGGGAGACAGGTCGATAGTTAGAAGGACAGGTAGTGTCAAGCTTGCTGTTTTTGAGTAATGGTATAACGGTTGCATGCTTGAAGGAGGTTTGTTTAGCCTGAGAGAGGGCAGAGTTTAAACAGGACAGCATAAATTTTTAGTGAAGGAAGTCTGTGATCGTATGAGATTTCCTCCAGAGGCGTTCAGAGGAGCGAGTGGAGGAACGCAGCATGCGTGTGTGGGAATTTAGCCAGGGTCTGGGATTAGAAGGGCGAGAACGGCAAAGAGAAAGCGGGGCATGTAGATCAAGAGAGGAGGATAAGGCAGAGTTGTAGTTCCTGACCAGGTTGTCAGGGTCTGAAGCAGAACTGAGAGAGAAGAGGGAGGAGCGTAAAGTGGAATCAAAAGCTGATAGATTAATAGAGTGCAGATTTCTGCAAAAACAAGGGCTAGATGCAGATGCAGATGGAGAGGGGGAGAGGCGGGAGAAAGAAAATGAGATGAGGTGATGGTCAAAGAGAGGAAAAGGAGAAATGGAGATATCGGTGAGAGAAAAGTTTTTAGTGAAAACCAGGTCTAGGCTTGTGTGAAATTGGATTCTGTTTTCGGATGTTTTGGCATTAGCAATATCAGAGTTCAGTGAGCAAGCCCCTTAACCTCTAACTAATATTTGCAGATGTAGTGCTTTTTCCCACACTCTCTGGAAGATGTGGTGGCTACTGAGTGTATGTGGTGCTCTGTTGCTGGGAGCCTGGTTGTGCCTGGATCGTCAGGTGACCCCGCCTCCACCTGTGAGGGATCCTGACAGCACCAGATTACCCCTTCACAGGACCCCATACAATAATTACGAACAGATGTATAAAATAACAGGCTTACTACATGCAACTTAGACTACTATTACGCATATGACACAGGCCCCGCACTTGTTGACCTTCTGATACCTGGCAGGTGCTCCAGCACCTGGTACCGCTGACTGAAGCAACAGGCCCATCTGTCCCATTCCGTTACTGTCAGCGATAGCATACGTCTCTACGTGGGGTGGTATCCAGCTGGAGGCTCCCACCATGAAGAGAGTCTCTATCTGTGATGGTGGTCTAGTCCCAGACCATAGGCCACAATCACCGCGTGGCATCCTCCTGTGTCCCTGACACTATGCAACTACAGGAGTAGGGTCCCTAGCTAATGGGCCTGTCCCTGAAGCAGCCACAAACTTATAGGGGGAGTCGTGGCCTAGCATTGGCCTATGAGGTGGTCTCTGGCCTAGCTCAGGGGCCACTGACACCCTGAGCACACCCTTACCCTTCTTTCTCCCAGCTCCAACTGGCATGACTCGCAGGGCGCCAAATGTATCAACTCTCGGGAGTAGGGAATAGTTGCAGTACTATTGGCTGTTTTGCCTCACATGTTCCTGCAGCTCCAGTTGCTGCTGGGGGTTGTAGATCCCCTGTGGAGCTATAGTTAACATGACCACCACGTGCAAAGCTTCTGCTCATGCGTATGCCTCCTGTAATTGCCGCCGCATGCGTGCGTGTGCATATTCAAGATGGCGGCACCCTCTGCAAAGACTGGATCGCCAGCCCACCTGCCGCTGCACACCCTGCACATCTCCGGCACTCTCCGGATGCACCCATGCAGGCCCGTCACCATATCTGGAGGTAAAGGGGCAATTGGGGCTCCAGGGGGGAACCTGGCCACATTTCCCCCTGTCAAAGAACCAGCGTTCCTGTTTGGGAACGTCAATACCACCAACATAAGTTATATAATAAAAAAAATGCAATGTTCCATGTACAACTTAACACAGTGATTGGCTCTACATCAGAATGTACATCTCGGTGAACATGACAATCACAGACCGTATCTTATTCCGAGACCACTGCTGATAGTCATAGTGGGGTGCCCCTAATGAATAATAGGCTACCAGTTGGGAGGGTACCTAACTCGTTGGCTTATACAAATGTCATCTTCCACTTCTCCCTCTGGGGAGTAGTGATCATAAGTTTGAGGTTCAGATTCTCTCATTGGAGATATAACAGTCTTTGAAATGTTGTGTGGACATAAAGTGGATTTAGTGAGCAAACATCATGGAGCACACAGATGCATTGGGGACTTACATGAAAGCCCCAAATAAAGGCAATATGAATAGAGCACAGTCGGTGTCCGTTGTGGGAGGTAAAAAACCTGTGAGTGATGAAGCTGTTGCAGGGGGGTCAGGCTGCGCGGGCGATTCCTCCACTGCTAAACATCACAGGACTTCCGAGTTGGATCCTCTCACTCAGTCTTCCACTACACGTGACAGTGTCACACTGCGGACACAACAGGCTTCTAATGGCACAGGAAACCAGGACTCAGAGTGCGAGGATCCAACCCGGAAGTCCTGTGATGTTTAGCACTGGAGGAATAGCCCGCGCAGCCTGACCCCCCTGCAACAGCTTCATCAGAGTGTTTGAGCGCCATCTAGTGTCTTTTATGTATAATCACTGGCCAATGGTGTAGTCTTTATCTCGGGATCATTATCTCCCACTTGTGAGATAGGCAGTAGGTCGTTACGGTGCCAGACCTTTATATTGCCATCCTGTCGCGTATGCAGTAGACAGGGACGCCTGGTATCTGAGACTCCACTTCAAATACCCCATCATGCCAGTGGTTGGCCAGTTTGTGTTTGCCAGCAATCCCTAGTTTACGGAGGAGAACAGCATCTCCGGGACTAATTTACCGATGGCAGACCTTATGGTCGTAGCGCCTTTTGTTGCAGGCATTCAGATGGGCTGATGTTTTCTCCGCTAGTTAATAAGCGTTCTGCAGGCTTTCTTGGAGCCGTTGCACATATTTAAAGTGCATCCTGTTGGGTACCTCATTGGTCGATACCCTCAGACGTATATCCACGGCAGCCATGCTTCTCTCCTGAACATTAAGACATAGGGAGGGAGAACTGTAGATTCATGTCTAGGGCAATTATATGCATGCATTAAGGACTCCACAAGTTTGCTCTACTCAGTCTTCTGAAAGCTTTTTAGCGTGCCGAGCATGTCGAGGAGAGTCCGGTTGAATCTCTTGGGGTAGAGCATCCCCCTCCTTATGGTAAAGAGTTGTTTGAGGCTTGTCGATATTGAGTAGCTTCAGCAATTCTCGGGTGAGCTTACTTTCAAAGTCCCTCGCTTGATCCGAGTGTAGGCAATTTGGTTAGTCCGTAATGCACTAAATATTGTTCCCATAATATCTTGGCCACCGTAATGGACTTCTGATCTGATCTGATCAGATCTAGTTGGAAAGGCTTGGGCATAACGGGTGTAGTGGTCTGTGATCACGAGTACGTTTCCAATGCCCCTTGAGTCTGGCTCAATACATAAGAAGTCCATGCACACCAGGTCTAGAGGGCCCATGCTCTTCAGATGGGCCATTGGAGCTGCTCTGGTAGGCAATGTCTTCCGCAGTATACCCCTTGAGCATCTGCGGCATATATATATTATATATTGTGACAGAGTCATTGACTCTGTATACATTAGTAGAAGGTGGCAGTATGCCTGCTTTCCAGTTTTCGAGGAGTCAACCCAGCTGATTAAGCAGTCCACTGGTGGTCCTAATTAGTAAGCTCGCCTGCCTATAAAAAGAGGAAGGGGAAATGCCTCTGGGCAGCAATCTCTCTCACACACTGAGAGAGGACAGAGGAGACCTGAAAGACAGACCCACGCTCCACAGACTTATGCTGTCCCAATAGAATAAAGCTCCCAGGTAAGGAGCCAAGTGGTTTTACCAAATATTGTTGGTCTGGTCTAGCTTAGCTAACCAGCCTGGTAGATAGGCTTAACCTAGTTTAGTTAGCTTCCCTAATGGGGATCGGCTTTGTTTTATGTTTTGTTTTACTTAAAGGGACAGAGCACCCATTGTTTTGTTATATTTTTGGACAAATAAATCCACCAGCATATTATTTCACCGGAAGATTTGTGTTGTCCCCTCATTACCCACGGACATCATGTCACAATAAAAATATATTCAGTGTTCAACAAACCTATCCCCCCGCACGCCCGGGGCGAGTGGATTTGACCTTGTGGCGAGCTCCTTGTGGCTGCCCAAGCAGAGCACGTGTTTTTTTTTTCATTTTCCCTGCTCGCGCTGAATTTTTTTTTTTAATCCAGCAGCCTGATTGGCTGACAGGACTTGGCGGGCTGCCAAAATTTTTTTCCATCCAGGCTAAGGCCACGCAGGCGCATCCTCTTCCTGCTCCATGAAGAGGTTAGTACAGTACTCCGTTGCATCTCCCGGTCCCCGCTTCCCCTCCCTGTCCCTGTGTCTGCCCGTGGGGTGGGTGATGGTAGCGGGGGTGGGTGATGGTAGTGGGGGTGGGTGATGGTAGCGGGGGTGTTCCCCCTCCCCCAGTCCTCCCTCCCCAGTCCACCCCCCAATCCTTGCTTCCCTCCAGGTTCCCGTGTCTACCTGCGAGGTGGGAGATGGTAGTGGGAGTGTTCCTGCCCCTGCCCCCAGGGGAAGGGGGGAGGGGGAGCTGCTGTTTCTTCTGCTCAACGTTGTGTGTGTGTGTGACAGACAGTGTGTGTGTGTGACAGACTGTGTGTGTGTGTGTGTGTGTGTGTGTGTGTGTGTGTGTGTTTTTGTGTGTGTGTGACAGACATTGTGTGTGTGTGAAAGGCAGTGTGTGTGTGTGTGTGTGTGTGTGTGTGTGTGTGTGTGTGTGTGTGTGTGTGTGTGTGTGTGTGTGTGTGTGTTTGACAGACATTGTGTGTGTGTGTGTGTGTGTGTGTGTGTGTGTGTTTGTGTGTGACAGACAGTGTGTGTGTGTGTGTGTGTGTGTGTGTTTGTGTGTGACAGACATTGTGTGTGTGTGTGTGTGTGTGTTTGACAGACATTGTGTGTGTGTGTGTGTGTGTGTGTGTGTGTGTGTGTGTGTGTGTGTGTGTGTGTGTGTGTGTGTGTGTGTGTGTGTGTGTGTGTGTGTGTGTGTGTGTGTGTGTGTGTGTGTGACGTGTGTGTGTGACAGACGTGTGTGTGTGTGTTTGACAGACATTGTGTGTGTGTGTGTGTGTGTGTGTGTGTTTGTGTGTGACAGACATTGTGTGTGTGTGTGTGTATGTGTGTGTTTGTGTATGTGTGTGTGTGTGTGTGTGTGACAGACATTGTGTGTGTGTGTGTGTGTGTGTGTGTGTGTGTGTGTGTGTGTGTGTGTGTGTGTGTGTGTGTGTGTGTTACAGACTGTTTGTGTGTGTGTGACAGACATTGTGTGTGTGTGTGTCAGACTGTGTGTGTGCGTAGGACACCAGAGGTACCCCCCAATCAGTCATCCCCTCCGACCCAGTAACACAGTCAGTCACCTCCTCCCCACCCAGTCACCCCCCGTCAGCCAGTCACCCCCCCAGTCAGCCAGTCACCCCCCCAGTCAGTCAGTCACCCCCCCCCAGTCAGTCACCCCCCCCAGTCAGTCAGTCACCCCCCCCAGTCAGTCACCCCTCCCAGTCAGTCATTCACCCCCCCCAGTCAGTCACCACCCCCCGGTCAGTCAGTCACCCCCCAGTCTCTCCCCGTCTCTCTCTCTGTCTCCCCGTCTCTCTCTCTGTCTCCCCGTCTCTCTCTCTCTGTCTCCCCATCTCTCTCTCTGTCTCCCCATCTCTCTCTCTGTCTCCCCTCCCTCCTCTCTCTGCCTCTCTGTCTCCCCTCCCTCTGTCTCCCCTCCCTCCTCTCTCTGTCTCTCTGTCTCCCCTCCCTCCTCTCTCTGTCTCCCCTGCCTCCTCTCTCTGTCTCCCCTGCCTCCTCTCTCTGTCTCCCCTGCCTCGTCTCTCTGTCTCCCCTGCCTCGTCTCTGTCTCCCCTGCCTCCTCTCTCTGTCTCTCTGTCTCCCCTGCCTCTTCTCTCTGTCTCACCTGGCTCGTCTCTCTGTCTCCCCTGCCTTGTCTCTGTCTCCCATGCTTCCTCTCTCTGTCTCTCTGTCTCCCCTCCCTCCTCTCTCTGTCTCCCCTACCTCCTCTCTCTGTCTCTCTGTCTCCCCTCCCTCCTCTCTCTGTCTCTCTGTCTCCCCTCCCTCCACTCTCTGTCTCTCTGTCTCCCCTCCCTCCTCTCTCTGTCTCTCCCCCTCCTCTCTCTGTCTCTCTGTCTCCCCTGCCTCCTCTCTCTGTCTCTCTGTCTCCCCTGCCTCCTCTCTCTGTCTCTCTGTCTCCTCTCCCTCCTCTCTCTGTCTCTCTGTCTCCCCTCCCTCCTCTCTGTCTCTCTGTCTCCCTTGCCTCCTCTCTCTATCTCCCCTGCCTCCTCTCCCTCCTCTCTCTGTCTCCCCTGCCTCCTCTCTCTGTCTCCCCTGCCTCCTCTCTCTGTCTCCCCTGCCTTCTCTCTCTGTATCCTCTCTCTGTCTCCCCTCCCTCCTCTCTCTGTCTCCCCTCCCTCCTCTCTCTGTCTCCCCTCCCTCCTCTCTCTGTCTCCCCTCCCTCCTCTCTCTGTCTCTCTGTCTCCCCTCCCTCCTCTCTCTGTCTCTCTGTCTCCCCTACCTCCTCTCTCTGTCTCTCTGTCTCCCCTACCTCCTCTCTCTGTCTCTCTGTCTCCCCTCCCTCCTCTCTCTGTCTGTCTCCCTCTCCTCCCTCCTATCTCTGTCTCCCTCCCCTCTCTGTCTGTCTGTCTCCCTCCCCTCCTTCCTCTCTCTGTCTGTCTCCCCTCCCTCCTCTCTCTGTCTGTCTCCCCTCCCTTCTCTCTGTTTCTGGATATCTTTTTTACCCTGTATATCTTAACTGCCCTATACCTACACCGAAATAACCTATACAGCTTTCTTCCAGATCTGACTCTCAAGCTTCAGACGGGAGGCATCGGAATCCCCCCTAACCCAGAAGAAAGGTAGAGAACACCTCCCATCCAACATGTAACATTGTGGGAATGAGGGTACCTGGACATAGAGGGACTGCAGATCAGGTAAGATCCCAGCTGGGATTGCTGCTTTAGATATTGTGAAGTGGGGGCATCCAGACACTGGATAAAGGGTGCAGGAAACTAGTCATTCACACCTGGCTTTTTTTTGTAAATCCGACATTTACACACACACACATACACACACACACACACACACATACACACACACACACACACACACACACACACACACACACGTAACCAGGACTAATTGTAGTATAATGTAATACAATAAATAAACTTATGTCAAAAACGAACGTTGTTCTTACTAAGAATTTATTCAATTAATTTTTTTATTTTTTTAAAGTGGGCCTGGGGGCGTGGTTGGGGGCATGACTAGGGCGTGGTTGGGGGCGGGACTAGGGCGGGGTTGGGGCGGGACTAGTTGGCGAGTAGATTTTTTTGCTCTGCGAGTAGATTTTTGGGTGATTTGTCGACCACTGTGTATATATACTCCCCTTTTCTAAGACCATCTTGCTCGCTGGCATCTACCGCCCCCCTAAAGCCCCTCTACAATCCCTGGCTGATATCACCCAGTTTCTTGGCTCCATTTCCTCTCTGAACGAGAAGAGTGAGCTGCTAGTTCTTGGGGATTTCAACTTCAACTGTCTTGACCCTAAAAACCACAAAATTCAGATACAACTCAAGTCACTTAACCTATCACAACTCATTTCCCAACCCACACGGACAAAACTGAAATCGCATAACCATTCCTTGCTAGCCTTGATTCTCTCCTCAAACCCCAGCAGAATCCAATCCTCTTGCATCCTTCCTGGCATTTTCAGTGACCATGCAATAATGTACTGTGTAAGGAAAATTAAAACGTCCCATTCAAGCCCTAAAGTTCTCCTCACTAGAACATTTAAAAATTTTAATCCAAAACAGTTTCTGGATGACCTTACCAACTGTCCATGGCACAGAATCGATTTAATTCCTGACCCTGATTGTGTGCTCGACTATTTCCAATCCGAGTTCTTAAAACTCTGCGATACCCATGCTCCACTACGCAAAATAAGGGTACGGGGGGCCCATCTTCCATGGGTTACATCTGACCTTATTGCACTCTACCAGCTCAGGGATACCTTGTGGAAAAGCTACAAAGTAATTGGCACTACCAAGGAACTCAATCACTACAGATGCCTGCGGAACATGTGCACAAGGCAAACAAGGCACGCAAAAGCACAATATTACTCTGACAATCTCCACCAAAATACATCAAACCCAGCTAACTTCTGGAAGGTTATCAACAATATATTCCAGCCTCCTAACCATCAACAACCAAATAATATCACTAAGGGGGATATTACTCTGACAAACCTCACTGACATTGCAAATGCATTCAATGATTACTTTGTGGGTGGTGCCACTAATTATTAGCAAAATGCAGCCCAAACAACAAACCTGAATCTCGTCCTGGGACTGCCCACATAGCCCCACCCCCTCCCAACACTGCCCACAATTTTCAATTTGGCCCAGTATCTGAAGAGGAGATTACACAAGCGCTCCTCAAATTAAAACTAAGCAGCCAATGTGGCCCTGACTTACTACAATCTAGGTTCCTACGACTTGGTGCCCCAGCCATTGCCAAACCAATTGCTTCCATAGTCAACTCTATCCTGTCTGCAGGCCATATCCCTAAGACTTGGAAAACTGCCAGAGTTGTCCCAATCTTCAAATGTGGGGACAAAAACACTGTCTCAAACTACAGACCAATCTCACTTCTCCCAATACTATCCAAAGTCATAGAAAAATGTGTCCATTCCCAATTAAGTGATTACTATACCAAGACAAATTTCCCTAGCCAATTCCAATCTGGATTTCATCCCAAACACTCCACCGTAACTACCCTGCTAAAAGTTTGCAATGAAATCCAGTGTGGAATGGAATGGGGACAACTCACTGGTGCAGTATTCCTAGATTTTGCAAAGGCTTTTGATACAGTTGATCATGCTATCCTGCTTAACAAACTCCAGAGCTCTGGAATAGGGAAGCATGCTTTAAACTGGTTTCAGTCCTACCTATCAGGAAGATCCCAACATGTGACCATCTCTGGCTCTAACTCCATCTCCCTGGATATCAACTGTGGTGTCCCGCAAGGCTCTGTTCTGGGGCCAAACTCTTCTCAGTGTTCATTAATGATCTTCCCACAGCTTGTAAGGAAGCCTCAATACACATGTATGCAGATGACACAATCCTATATGCACACAGCCATAGCCTCTCTGACCTTCAACACATAGTTCAGTCTGACTTTTTCAGACTCGAAAACTGGATTTCCCAAAACAAACTGTTTTTAAACACTGACAAGACTGTAACAATGGTATTTGGGACTAAGACTAAATTTTTAAAGCTTCCAGCGACTGAGCTCCAGATTAGAACTAACGCTAACACCACCCTAACCCCTGTCACTAGTTTTAAATACCTGGGCTTATGGTTTGACTCCCACTTAACATTCGGAATGCACATTGATACCCTGACAACCAAGACCTAAGCCAAACTAGGGGTACTTTACAGGAACAAATCCTCCCTAAGTCTCCTGGTCAGAAAGCGTATCGCACAGCAGATTCTAATGCCAATTATTGACTATGGATAATTGTATATGGCACGGCACCTCATACCCACCTTAGCAAACTTGACACCCTCTACAATTCAATTTGTCGTTTTGTTCTCCAATGCAACTACAACACACATCACTGCAAAATGCTCAAAGAACTAGATTGGTCATCACTAGAGTCTAGGAGCAAAGTTCACATTTCCTGCCTTGCCTTTAAATTTTTATGGGCAAGCTATCCAGCTATCTGAACAAGCTCCTCAGCCCTACCACATGCAGCACTTATCACCTGAGATAGGATTCCAAAAAACTGTTCATGGTCCCAAGGCTCAACAAAGTATCCGGCCGTTCCTCCTTCTCTTACCATGCACCCCAAAACTGGAACAACCTACCAGTGACTCTCTTATCCACCACCAGTTTAAGTTCTTTCAAATCTAAGGCTGTCTCACATTTTAATCTGGTCTGTAACTGTTTCATTCGCCCATAATATATATTTTCTTTAACTGTGAATGCAATGTCTTGTATATAATGTATACCCTGTTCATTTATGTAACTGTATTTGTAACCATGTATTATTTGTCCTAACTCTGTGCCCAGGACATACTTGAAAACGAAGTTAACTCTCAATGTATTACTTCCTTGTAAAATATTTTATAAATAAATAAATAATATATACACACATACATACACTTACATACACATACACACATACATACATACAGTCATACAGTCATGTGAAAAAGAAAGTACACCCTCTTTGACTTCTATTTTTTTATATATCAAGACATAATAACAATCATCTGTTCCTTAGCAGGTCTTAAAATAAGGTAAATACAACCTCAGATGAACAACAACACATGACATATTATACCGTGTCATGATTTATTTAACCAAAATAAAATAAAGCCAAAATGGAGAAGCCATGTGTGAAAATCTAAGAACACCTTATGATTCAATAGTTTGTAGAACCACCTTTCGCAGCAATAACTTGAAGTAATCGTTTTCTGTATGACTTTATCAGTCTCTCACATCGTTGTGGAGGAATTTTGTCCCACTTCTTTACAACGTTGCTTCAGCTCATTGAGTTTTGTGGGCATTTGTTTATGCACAGCTCTCTTAAGGTTCAGCCACAGCATTTGAATTGGGTTGATGTCTGGACTTTGACTGGGCCATTGCAACACCTTGATTCTTTTCATTTTCAGCCATTCTGTTGTAGATTTGCTGGTGTGCTTGGGATCATTGTCCTGTTGCATGACCCAATTTCGGCCAAGCTTTAGCTGTCGGACAGATGGCCTCACATTTGACTCTAGAATACTTTGGTATACAGAGGAGTTCATGGTCGACTCAATGGCGGCAAGGTTCCCAGATCCTGTGGCTGCAAAAACAAGCCCAAATAATCACCCCTCCACCACCGTGCTTGATAGTTGGTATGGGGTGTTTGTGCTGATATGCTGTGTTTGGTTTTCGCCAAACGTGGCACTGTGCATTATGGAAAAACATCTCCACTTTGGTCTCGTCTGTCCAAAGGACATTGTTCCAGAAGTCTTGTGGTTTGTTCAGATGCAACTTTGCAAACCTAAGCCGGGCTGCCATGTTCTTTTTAGAGAGAAGAGGCTTTCTCCTGGCAACCCTCCCAAACAAACCATACTTGTTCAGTCTTTTTCAAATTGTACTGTTATTAACTTTTACATTTAACATGCTAACTGAGGCCTGTAGAGTCTGCGATGTAACTCTTGGTTATTTTGCAATTTCTCTGAGCATTGCACGGTCTGACCTTTGGGTGAATTTGCTGGGATGTCCACTCCTGGGAAGATTGGCAACTGTCTTGAATGTTTTCAACTTTTGAATAATCTTTCTCACTGTAGAATGATTTACTTTAAATTTATTGGAAATGGCCTTATACCCCTTCCCAGATTGAAGGGCAGCAACAATTGCTTCTCTAAGATCATTTCTGATGTCTTTCCTCCTTGGCATTGTGTAAACATCCACCTGGATGCTCCAGACCAGCAAACTGCTAAAGCTTTGGTTTTATAGAGGGGGCCACACTTGCTGAATATCAATTAATCAAGGGTATTTGATTAGCAGCAACTATCTTCTACTTAGCATCTTAAATCCTATGGAAGCAGTAAGGGTGTACGTATTTTTTCACACATAGCTTCTCCATTTGGCTTTATTTTTGTTATATAAATCATGACACAGTGTAATATGTCATGTCTTGTTGTTCATCTGAGGTTGTATTTATCTAATTTTTAGACCTGCTAAGGAACAGATGATTGTTATTATGTCCTGATATGTAAAACCATGGAATTCAAAGAGGGTGTACTTTCTTTTTCACATGACTGTATATATATATATATATATATATATATATATATATATATATATATATATATATATATATATATATATATATAATCAAAGGCTCCTTACCAGGCAGATAAAGGTCCTGTTTTTAGGACCGAAACGTTGGTGTTTTGTGCCTGCTTCACTAATACAATTCTTTTTGCTAACAAGTGTGCTGTCTCTTCCTTGCTGTGCCTGCTTTGGATTCCCTGGATTCTCTGGTCTGCCTGGTAAGGAGCCTTTGATTATATTCATTCATATGGGACTAAGCACCTGTCTTCATCTGTATTTGTGTGCCATCTGCTCTGTTACCTATATATATATATATATATATATATATATATATATATATATATATATTAATATATATGTATATGGGTTTAATGACAACATATTTAATACCCACACATGTTTCATGTGATGACATATATATATATATATATATATATATATATATATATATATATATATATATATATATATATATATATATATATATATATATATATATATATATATATATATATATATCAGTATGATTCACTGTCTGAGAACTAAGAAAAGGTGTCAGTATGGACTCTCCTTCCATCCAAAGGACCCATGCTGACTGGAGGAGCTGCAACCACGAGTAAGGTACCCTGTACCTGTAAGGAGAGTCCATACTGACACCTCTTCTTAGTTTTCAGACAGTGAATCATACTGATGATGGTACATTTGTTTAGTTCAGGTTCAGATCTCCAGCATTGCATATATTTCCTATTAGACATGGTGATGATAATGGTGCTCCTCCTGAGGCCTCCTAGTGAGACCCAGGGTAGCTGGTACTCACTCCACATGGGGAGGATAGAGACGCACCTACTTTTGTGAGAGTGCCAGTATTTATACTCTTTGGGTGTCTGTAACTTTGTCTCATAACAAGACAGATCTGGATACTGATAGGCCATCTCATCCAGCATGTGGCCCAATCAGCATCCACCCCTCAGGCTGACACTCTCTGGCTGTTGCTAGGCCCACCCTTAGATACAGTGCCAACACAGATTATTTGAATGCGGCTAGAGCCGCAAGCCGCAAGGTTTCTCGGCTTTGATGCCGAATCCCCTCGGCGTGCCGCGCGTCACCGATGCACGGTCATGCTTCATTGGGAGCGTGCGCGCCCAGGGCTCCCCAAAGGGAGCCCTGGTGTCCCGAGATGTGGGGGATGGCGGTGGGGGGCTCCAGGGGACCCGGTGGACCCGGAGAGGGGAGGGAGATGCCTTGATCGGAGGACCGATCCTCCGAGGCTCCGGCGCGCGCACGGGACACCTCAGCGCACGCCCGGTATCTGTCGCGGCCGAGACCGGGTAAATGTTAGAATAAACTCGGCCGCGACAGTACATCAATATCTCTAAGGCTGCAAAAGCACACAAGGCCTTTCTGAAGGAATTAACCCATCCACTGCCTGCACCTAACATGACTTACACTGGTAGGGCCCAGGAAAATAAGTAGCGGATTGACCCTGAAGCCCACCAAGTACAAACTTGGCATGGCTGAGGTTCAGTATCTGGTACACCGAGTGGGTGGAAGACAGCTCAAGTCAGAGACAGTCAAGCAGGTACTTTCTTTTCTGGGGATGGCTGGGTAATGTAGGAAGTTTGTGCCCCAATATAGTACTATTTGTAAGCTCCTGACCAACATGACATGGAAAAGGCTGCCCCCCACTGTGACTTGGTCTCCTGAATGCGAGACTGCATTCAAGGTACTCAAGGAGGACTTAGTCAGCACTCCTATCCTCGCCGCAAACTAAGGCAGTTCCTCATCCAGACTAATGCCTACATATATGGCATCATTTCAATGCACAGTCAAGTGGGCAAGGGTGGCGTTGAGCCTGTGGTTTACTGGGGCTGCAATCTACCAGATCGGGCGGTTTTATACTTTATGGTCTAGAACAAGGTTTCCCAAACTTTTTTTTCCGTGACCCGGTTATTTTTTAACTTCTTTTTCGTGACCCACTAAAAATGTTATCGCCTATACTGGCCTATAGGGCCTGCACAGACACACACAGCCACTGATATATACACACACAGCCACTGATACACACACAGACACACACACAGCCGCTGATACACACACACACAGCCACTGATACACACACATACACACACACACAGCCACTGATACACACACATACACAGCCACTGATACACACACAGCCACTGACACACGCAGCCAGTGACACACACACAGATACACACACACAGCCACTGATACACACACATACACAGCCACTGATACACACACACACAGCCACTGACACACGCAGCCACTGACACACACACAGATACAGTACACACACAGAGCCACTGATACACACACACGCAGCCACTGACACACACACCCAGCCACTGACAAACACGCAGCCACACAGACACTGCTACCCACACACACACTGCTACACACACAGAGACACTGCTACACACACAGAGACACTGCTACACACACAGAGACACTGCTACACACACAGAGACACTGCTACACACACAGAGACACTTCTAAACACACAGAGACACTGCTAAACACACACAGAGACACTGCTACACACACAGAGACACTGCTACACACACAAACACACACACACACAAACACTGATACAC
The DNA here is from genome assembly GCF_040206685.1 of Ascaphus truei. NCBI lineage: Eukaryota > Metazoa > Chordata > Amphibia > Anura > Ascaphidae > Ascaphus > Ascaphus truei. The sequence goes on from NC_134484.1 coordinate 74,568,823, forward strand.
ACAGACACTGATACACACACACACACTGATACACACACACTGATACACACACACACACTGATACTGATACACACACACACACTGATACAGATACACACAGATACACACACACACACAGACACCGATACACACACACACTCGCTCTCCCCTATACGCACACAGACACAAACAGTGAATTACAGGCAACGACGGATGTGAGTGACTGGAGGGGGGCCAGGGACACTTGGGTGGGTGGGAGGCTAGGGGGCCAGGGACACTTGAGTGGGTGAGAGGCTAGGGGGCCAGAGACACTTGGGTGGGTGGGAGGCTAGGGGGCCAGGGACACTTGGGTGGGTGGGAGGCTAGGGGGCTAGGGACACTTGGGTGGGTGAGAGGCTAGGGGGCCAGGGACACTTGTGTGGGTGGCTAGGGGGCCAGGGACACTTGGGTGGGTGGGAGGCTAGGGGGCCAGGGACACTTGGGTGGGTGGGAGGCTAGGGGGCCAGGGACACTTGGGTTGGTGGCTAGGGGGCCAGGGACACTTGGGTGGGAGGCAGTGACTGGGTGGGGTGACTTACCTTGCCGCCGGACGCTTTCCCCTACAGCCCCCGATATCCCCTGCTGCCCGGGACGGGAGGTGGGCTTGGGGCCACGGGAGGTAAGCTCGGGAAGCTGGCCGCAGGGGGAAGTGGGCCGCAGTAGGAGCTTGTACTTCCACCCTCCCCCACGTAACGTGCGGGCCGCAGAGGAGCTGGTACGTCCTCCTCCGCCCCACGTTGGGAGCGGGGGGGAGGAAGGGAGCGGGCCCTGCTTGCCCTGCGCAAGCGCGCGGGACCGCGGGGGGAATCGCCGCCATTTTTTTAAACTTGAGCGGGGGGGACGGGAGACACCGCGCGGCCAGCCTCGCTGCGACCCGGCAATTTTGGTGCCGTGGCCCGGTGCCGGGTCGCGACCCACCATTTGGGAAACGCTGGTCTAGAAGGAGTGATTGGCAATCGTTTGAGCCCCTCAAGAAAATGCAGTTTTATGTTTATGTCAAGACTTTCAGTGTGGTCACAGACCACAATGACCTAATTTGGCTCCACCATTTGTTGGGGTCAACAGAGAATTGTAAGCTGTTGCAGTGGAGCTTAGCCCTGCAAGAATATAACTTCTCCATTCAGCACAAGAAGGACAGTGACCACAGCAATGCTGACGTCATATCCCGGCAGGACAAACAAAGCCTGGATCGCCAACCCCAGACTCTCACACAGGATGTGAGAGCATTGGTGTAGGAACTACTATAAATATCATCACCAGGTGGAGGACAGTCACTCTTTGACAAAGCGCTAATAGCGTGAAATGTGTGTTCTTCACATTTCCTGGAAGATGACTGTTATTGTCTTGTTATGATAGATCAATACATTTTTGTATTTCGTGATCCAGCCGCCATCTGTTTTTGTGGTTGTACCCCTGTGGGAGTACATCTGATGATTGTACACAGCCCACAATGCACTGTCTAGGCTGCAGGAGCAAAACAACCTGCCTCATCAACAGCCAAAAATGGAGATGCCTACACACTGGTATTCAACATTATACATGCTTCAACGTCTCCATGAGCAGCGGTCAATGATTGTGTAATAACACATGCCAGGCAGATGGATGAGGCCTTTCTGCAGTGGCATCTGATGTGCAGCAATGCAGGTTACTGAGGCCCTCTGAGGAAGTCACCGACTTGTGAGCAGTGATGAAGCTGGCATAAGCCAGATCATAAGCAGAAAGGAGGCAAACTCTGCAATGTTGTACTCATGATCTACATTAGTGGGTGAATTAAAATGTACACTTTATTAGGTAATGCAATAAAATAGGTGTTCGCAGTGATTGGTGACTCTAATCATCATTTCCCAATTAGCTACTTAGGGTCTGCTTTCATCCTGGGCTGACATTAGAATACACAATGTGTGGCAGGAGTATTACTCCATTTCATCTTTGGAATTGGTTTATACACCGTTAGTATGCTGCCTGTAGCTTCTATATCCATTGTTTTGATACATCTCTCAGACCTACCCTGGATTAGTTTTAATATATGTGTTCTTGTACTGTATATATTTTTGGTTTACCTATTTTATTGCATGACCTAATAAAGTTTAAGTTATAATTCACTCACTATTCTACATTGCGAGTGCAACATTGCAGAGTTTGTCTCCTTTCTGTTTTTGATTACTCCTAAATCCTGCATGCACCTTGATCTCAATATTACCAATCTCATTATATGCTGAGTGGTTCTTTGTACTCTATAAGGCAGGTCATCCCTTTAATTTTCCTCCTTGAAAAAAGATGCATACAAATCATAGGTTTCTCTGTGAACTTCCACTGTTGTCTATAATGCTATCAGATCCGTTATCAGCTTACGGTTTTTTTCACTGTACCCAGAAGAGAATCTTATCGTATTAGGAGTGCTCTGGAGCCTCTTTTCTCTTTTGTGCAGGTTGGCCTTCCTATTTTCAGGACAATTTAAACATGCCCTCAAAATGTATTTCATTACAGTTGGTGACTTGTGTCCAAGATACACTCTATATGAGTATAGTTATTTATATTGATTTAGGTGCACTGGAATATTTTCAGTTTGGTAGTGCTAAAATACGTCTGAGACAAAAAAAATGTCAGCTAATGATTTATATTTACCTTAAAATATAACTAGTTTGTTTTTTGCAATGCAGTATTTGAATATTTAGGTTTTGGCTATGGGTATTGTTGTGCTCCATCGTATAACAAGTTTTACCCAGGCTGGTGGAAGTGGGAATGTGATTTGTAGTAGCACATCTCTTTTTTTTAAATTTTATCCTGATATTATGGCTAAGATACACTGATGATATTCTGTTTGTTGGACCTGTTCAATGAGACCATTATGTATTATTATGTATTAATTATAAAAATGTTAATGTGTAATCGACTATTCATATAAATTCTAATACAATCACATAATTGGATTTAAGAATAATAAAAAACCACATAGATGTATGTATGTCTTTATTTACATAGCGCCATTAATGTACATAGCGCTTCACAGCAGTAATACACGTGACAATCATATAAATACTGTCGCGGCCCCTTTTAACCTCCTACTTACCTGTAAAAATGCGGGGATGTTTTCAATTTGTCTTGGACTTTTCCGCGCGTCGGCCGCATCATCAGACAAGCGCTAATGGCGCTTAACATTGAAAGCGCCCGCGGCACCGGAAAACAGCCAAAAAAACGCCGCATCTGCCCGCGTTTTTAAAAATCCCGCGGTGGCGGCCGCAGGAGGTTAAAGGCGGCCGCCACTGTAACAAATAATACAAATAACAGATCATGGGAATAAGTGCTTCAGACATAAAAGTAACATTTCGGAAGAGGAGTCCCTGCTCCGAAGAGCTTACAATGGCTTCCTGGCACTAACAGCATTTTTCATTATTTTAAGGACAGCCCTTCTTTTGAGAAGCAAAACAAGGTATTTTTTAGGTGTACTCCTCGTATAAGAATACATTTGTTATGAGAGACTCATAAAAGACAAAATGATTTTGTCAAGGTGCTAACTTAAAAGATATACAAGTAGAGGTTATAAAAGTGTGACAGCATATAATTGTCATTTATTGTTTTTAACCAAATCTATCCCTAGATGTAGGTAATGCAGTGAGGCTTATTGATAGATACAATACTCAATTAAGCCAGTTTGTTTGTATATTGAACATACATTGTTGATTGGAATTCCATATTGGGGTCCAACATTAGCATTCTTCACAAATTAAATTATAGTGTACATACTGTAGCTTGAAAACCTCACATATTTCCTCTTCAAGCTCACTACACTTGAAGAAGAAATGTATGAGCTTAGTATACTATAATGTAGAAAATAGTGAAGTAGAAACCTGTTGATCTTCTGGAGAATGTCTTGGGGAAATCGTTTTTGGTGCCGACTAGGTGGTACAATCTAAAGCATCCATTACACTGGAGATGCCAGTAAACCAACAAAATTTCACTTTATTTGAGCTACTTGGTGGAATGTGTATACTTCCCAGAATGCCTATTCAGTGTGTGTAGGAAATGGTAGAAGCATTGTGAGACGATTATTGCTGTGCTGAAGTAACATCTTATGATCGTGTCCTCCCTGTGGCCCAATAGAGGTTTTCTATGCCTTCCCCTCCAAAACTCTTCACTCTCCTTTCTCGGAGCTTCTTCTTTCGCCCTGAATAGGACAAGAATTTCCTTGGAACAATGGCTGTTAATGGGCATGTTTATATTTCTAGCAGATTGGGTAATATTACCAACTTACATACATTAGTACTGTAGGTAAGTAGCTCACAATCTACAGTACAAGGAAGGGAGAATGGATACATAAGATAAAGAGGGAGAAGAAGCTTGGGTTTATCAGAGATGATTTTTATATGAAAGAGTTGGAGTTGGGAAAAAATTAAATGACATTGTGCAGAGATAAAGCTATAAAAGCAAGGTAATGTGTGGAAATGGTTAATTCAATATACAGTCCTAATACTTTACCCTAGACCAATATCGGATCAGTGGTAACATCAGCAATGTAAGCTAATGGCAGCAAACAGCTGACACCCTTTGGCAGCCATTTAGGTGCCGCCTTTGCTGCGACTTTGGTATATTTCTAAGAGGTTAAGTGAAGAAAGCTGAACCAGAGGGGCAGTGTGGGGGAGATGCCAATCCCCAAGTCTTTGAAGCAGGGTCTGTCTTTTCTTGAGGATGTTTACCCTGTCCACGCTGGTTTTAGTGGACAGGAGCCGTGAAGGGGAAGCATAATAGGAAGACTGTCTTCTGGGGCCGCATTTCCTGTGACAGAAGTTATCAAATTACTTGACATCTCTGCTTCATTTGACACCGTGGACCACCCTCTTCTCCTCCACATTCTCCATTCTATTGGTATTCGTAACAAAGCTTTAACCAGGATCTCCTCTTACCTCTCCAATCGTACTTTTAGTGTCTCTTCTGCTAACACCTGCTCCTCCATCATAGACCTCTCTGTGGGGGTCCCTCAGGGTTCTATTCCGGGACCTCTTCTCTTTTCTCTGTACACACTTTCTCTAGGTGACCTAATCACATCCGTTGTGTTTAAATATCACCTCTATGCTGACGACACAAAAATTTACTTTTCAGCCACTGACCTTAAACCTGCTCTTCAGGCCAAAGTTTCTGAATTTCTCTCTGTGATATCATCCTGGATGGCCCTCCGCCGACTTAAACTTAACATGGCAAAAAGAGAGCTCCTCATACTTCCTCCCAAACCTGGCCTTACTACCTCCTTTAACATTACTGTTGGAAGTACCATCATTCACTCTGTAGCCCAAGCACTATGTCTGGGGGTCACACTCGACTCCTCTCTCAGATTCTCCTCACATTCAAAATGTCTCTAAAACCTGTTGCTTTTTCCTCTGCAATATTACAAAGATATGCCCTATACTCTGTTGCTCGACTGCTAAAATTCTGACTCAGGCCCTTATGCTCTCCCGTCTCGATTACTGTAACCTCCTGCTGTCCGGCCTTCCTGCCTCTCACCTGTCTCCCCTACAATCTATCCTTAACGCTGCTGCCAGAATCACTCTACTTTTTCCTAAATCTGTCTCAGCGTCACCCCTGCTGAAATCACTCTCCTGGCTTCCTATCAAATCCCGCATCTCACTCTCAATTCTCCTCCTCACTTTTAAAGCTTTAAACTCTTCTGCTCCTCCTTACATCTCAGCCCTAATTTCTCGCTATGCACCATCCCGACTCTTGAGTTCTGCTCAAGGATGTCTTCTCAAGGATGTCTTCTCTCTTCCCCATTTGTATCTAAAGCCCTCTCCCGCCTTAAACCTTTCTCACTGACTGCCCCACACCTCTGGAATGCCCTTCCCCTCAATACCCGACTATCACCCTCTCTATCCACCTTTAAGACCAACCTTAAGACACACTTGCTAAAGAAGCATATCACTGTAGATCAGGCCTGCACAACATACGGCCCGTGGGCCGCATGCGGCCTGCCTGGCCTCTCTGTGCGGCCCGCAATGACTCCGGCCGGGTGCCAGTTAATTAAATAAATAAATAAAAAAGTTTTAAAAAATAGCGGCGATTCATCCCCCCAGCCTCCCCCCACCCCTCCCTCCCTACCTCTCCGCCCCTGAGTTTTGCAGTGCGTGGGGCAGCAGTATGAGGAGGATGCGGTGCAGGGGTGGGTGTAAAAAATGGGCTGGTGCAGGGGTGGGGCAAACAGAGTGGTGTGGGGGAAGAGAGAGGAGGCAGAAGAGAGAGAGAGGGGGCAGAAGGGAGAGAGGAGGCAGAAGGGAGAGAGGAGGCAGAAGAGAGAGAGAGGGGGCAGAAGGGAGAGAGGGGGGCAGAAGGGAGAGAGGGGGGCAGAAGGGAGAGAAGGGGCAGAAGGGAGAGATAGGGGGGGCAGAAGGGAGAGAGAAGGCAGAAGAGAGAGAGGGGGGCAGAAGGAAAAGAGGGGGAAAAAGGGAGAGAGAGGGGGCAGAAGGGAGAGAGAGGGGGCAGAAGGGAGAGAGGGGGCAGAAGGGAGAGAGAGGGGGCAGAAGGGAGAGAGAGGGGGGAGAAGGGAGAGAGGGGGGGCAGAAGGGAGAAAGGGGGGCAGGGGAGAGAGGGGGCAGGGGAGAGAGGTGGGGCGGAGGGGGGGCAGAAGGGAGAGGGGGGGCAGAAGGGAGAGAGGGGGGGCAGAGGAGGGGGGCAGAAGGGAGAGAGAGGGGGCAGAAGGAGAGAGGGGGCAGAAGGGAGGGAGAGGATGGGAGAAGGGAGAGGGAGGGGGGATGTATGAGGAGGGGTGGGGTGAGGTATGAGGAGGGGGAGATGTAATGTTTTTTTCTGTATCACAATAAGAAAACATTTAAGTAAAAGTTGTGCGCTAAAAGATTTTTTTTCGTGGTAGGTGCGCTATGGGTTCGGGGGGTAGGGAGGGCCTGCTGCTTTCCTTTGTCCTGGCCCCATGATTTCTGTTGGCGGCCCTGTGGGTGATTTGAGGTGCAGGGGGAGAGAAAGTGATGGGTGATGTGAGGTGCAGGGGGGAGGGTGATGGGTGATGGGAGGTGCAGGGGGGGGAGAGGGTGATGGGTGATGTGAGGTGCAGGGGGGGAGGGTGAAGGGTGATGGGTGGTGCAGGGGGAGGGTGATGGGAGGTGCAGGGGGGGAGGGTGATGGGAGGTGCAAGGGGGAGGGTGATGGGAGGTGCAAGGGGGTGATTTGAGTTGCAAGGGGGGTGATTTGAGGTGTAAGGGGGGTGATTTGAGGTGCAAGGGGGGTGATTTGAGGTGCAAGGGGGTGATTTGAGGTGCAAGGGGTGTGATTTGAGGTGCAAGGGGGGGGGTCATTGGAGGTGTAAGGGGGGTGATTTGAGTTGCATGGGCGGTGATTGGAGGTACAAGGGGGGGGTGATTTAAGGTGCAAGGGGGGTGATTTGAGGTGCAAGGGGTATGATTTGATGTGCAAGGGGTGTGACTTGAGGTGCAAGGGGTGTGATTTGAGGTGCAAGGGGTGTGATTTGAGGTGCAGGGGGGGTCATTGGAGATGCAAGGGTGTGATTTGAGGTGTATGGGGGTGATTTGAGGTGCATGGGGGGTGATTTGAGGTACAAGGGTGGGTGATTGGAGGTGCAAGGGGGGTGATTTGAGGTGCAAGGGTGGAGAGTGATGTGAGGTGCAAGGGGGGGAGAGATGTGAAGTGCAAGGGGGGGAGAGTGATGTGAGGTGCAGGGGGGAGAGTGATGTGAGGTGCAAGGGGGGAGAGTGATGTGAGGTGCAAGGGGGGAGAGTGATGTGAGGTGCAGGGAGGGAGAGGGTTGAGAGGTGCAGGGGGGGGTGATGTGCATGCTGTGCAGGGGGGTATTGTGTGTTTGATATGGAGGGGGAGTATTATGTGTGTGGGTGAGTGGGAGAGATGGGGGTATGAGAGATAGATGGGGAGTATCGCAAAGGTTGATAGTGAGGGGTTCTGGGGGAGATATGAGGATGATGATGAAGGGTGCTGGGGGAGATATGAGGATGATGATGAGGTGCTGGAGGAGAGATGATGATGATGATGATGATGATGATGATGATGATGATGATGATGATGATGATGATGATGATGATGATGATGATGATGATGATGATGATGGTGATGATGATGATGATGATGATGATGATGATGATGATGATGATGATGATGATGATGATGATGATGATGATGATGATGATGATGATGATGATGATGATGATGATGATTTTACCCGTGCGGCCCAATTTTTTTTCCTTGGAGCAGTTCGGCCCTTCTCACTTTACGAGTTGTCCAGGCCTGCTGTAGATACTACTTTACACATGATACATAAAGCTTGGCCCCCTGCAGAAGCACTTATCAATATGCCCTCCTACTATCTCTGTACGTTTTCCTACATACCAATTAGATTGTAAGCTCCTGAGAGCAGGGACTCCCCTTCCTAAATGTTACGGTTATGTCTGAAGCACTTATTCCCATGACCCTTTATTTATATTATTTGTTATTTATATGATTGTCACGTGTATTACTACTGTAACCCTTTTTGTGAACCGGCCGACCCACCCAATCTCACATTGGCCCCTCGTGGTCTAACCGGTCCCTTTCCCTGCAACACACCTGCTCCTAAAGGGTTACTGGTACTGCATAACACCTGTGGCTCCAGGAGATTTGAGCCTCCGCTAGCTGGGAGCCTGGGGAAACCCTTACCATTACCTGGTGCAGCGCCTCCACTTACCCAGGATCCCCCGTTATGAAAGATAGCCCTGGGTAAGAAATACAATAACACACGTAGATGATAAACCAATAACTAACACTTTACTTAACACACACATATAACTCATTACATAACATCACATAACATATCCTGATGCTCTACCCGCATCACCTCTGCCCAATGTCTGGTGTTCCCGCCCAGTGTCCTGTGATCCCCCACACCCAATGTCCCGCACTCCTACGGAAGGTCGTGGGTGACTGCGCAGTCACTAAATTAAGCTAGGGCCCAGTTGGTGCACTTAGAATACTTGAGATACCTTCCGAGCACTCCGATGCTCGGGACCGCAACTCTCTTCTAAAAGGGTCAGACGTCCGTCTGATCCTTTCCAGGTACTTCTGCCGGTGGACCCCAACGAGGGTCCCACCGCTCCACGGGAACTGCAACCGGATCACGGCAACACCAACCGCATGGGAACAGCAACCGCCGCTATCCCTTCCTATCACTAACTACTCCTAGAGTGACAGCAACACTATCAGGACAGGGACCCTAACCTAGGGCCTGTCCCTGATGAACCGCAACCTGGGATGGCTTGGGGAAACTCCTAGGGCCTGTGGAACCATAACCTGCCCCCCTTCCCCTAGCTACCCAGTCCTATCTGTAACTGGCTAATCCTAACAGCCTAACTCACCTGCAGCCGACACACAGCTCACACTGTCAGCCTGCAGGGATTCACACACGCTTCACACACACTGCACGCACTGCGCCCAGCACATGCAGCGACAACACACACAGACAGCTGCAATCACACACAGCCACCTGGATCCCGCAGCAAATCCACTGCTTGCACACTGTGCCTCTTTGCCAGTGCCCACAGCCCTCTCCGCTGTGGCACTGCCAAACTTGCACCTTCCGCTCCTAAGGGTCACCTCCCTAGCTATGGCCGTCCCTCTTCAGTTACCCCCTGCCCTTCCCGGGAATTGGGGCCTGCCTGGGGATCTAGGGAGAACCCTTACCTGATGCAGGAGCCACGCGCTCCCTGCACCCTTCCTGCTCCTTCCTTCTCCTCTGCCTGACTGACGCATGCAAAGCCCGGGAAATGTATCTATATTCCCGGGCTGAGCTTCCTCCAGCCCTATTGGCCACACTCAGGCACCTGATGCCTGTTTCCCTAAGCCTCCTGGGAATTGTAGTCCCCAGGGGCTGCCTAAAGCATTGGGGCCGCGTGCGCACTTGCCTTGCGCATGCGCGAACTACCAATGGCCGCCGCAACTCCTCTTTTCCCTGTCCTGCCCTCGCGCGATCTCCCTGGGGCTTCCTTAGCTTTCTACCCCTCTCTGCGCATGCGTGACCTATCTGGGGCCTTCCCTGCGCCTGCCTGCTACCGCGCATGAGCGACCTGACGGCTGATGGCGGCGCCCTGCTCTCGGAGCCGCCCGAACCTCCAGGGATGCCGAGCGCTCCCTTCACTGGCCCCCACCCTCGTGAAGCGCCGGCGGGTCCACCGCTGCGTCCAGCGGCACCCGCGACCCCACGGCGCTCACGGCAGAAGGGCAGGGATTTTAAATTTACTTCAGGGCTACATTCTCCCCTTCGCAGAATCCCAACACCCTCGCTTGGGTAGCAACCATACAGTGGGTTATATAATGGAAAATGCATTGTTAACAGTACATCACATACAAGCAATTTCCCATGTGTACCCAACATACCCGCATGGATACCCGAGGCCAGCTGAGTCTCAGAGTGGAGTGCCCCTAACAGACTGGGTGAGGGTATCCCACCTTGACTCCTGTGAGTCTTTTGGAGTTCAAGACCTGTCCCTTGCACCAACCCACCTTCTCCCTCGCGCAGAAAAAAATGTACGGGGTCATGGGTATTGACCCTCTCCGGATCCTCCGGTCTCGTCTCACGGGAGACAGGGAGGCTCAGTCTCTTTCCTCGGTCCACCACATGGCGAACATAGCGCTCCATCGCGCACCTGGGAGAGGCCACAACTACCAGAGCGGTCTCAACAGAGTCTTTGTCCTTGTCTTTGTCTTTGTCAGCAATCCCTTTAACGGTGACTTCTTCCGCGGACGGCACCACTTCTTTGGGTAGGCCCATTTGGAGACTCCTCTCACAGGAGTATGTGTCGCTCCGGTCCGCTACACCGGATACCTTGATGAGGTCGAGTTCATTCCACGATCTGCAGAGATCTTCTGGGGGAGACACCTCCACCAGGACGCGATGACGGGGTGAGCCCATCGCCCGGGTGACCCTACCTCTGGAGTCACCAGGCTCCACGATCACCGGGGAGCTCACACCCGACACCCCTGGGGCAGTCAACTTACCCCTATCGTTGTCGGCAGGTACTGATCCCAAGCCTGGGACCGCTGGTACCTCGGTGGTAGGCCGGACTGGCAGTTGCAGGGCACACGGGCCCACATCATGGTCTGCATCGGTTGAGGTGGTTGGCTCGGTCACCTCACTGGAGTGGTCTGCCGGCAGGCGCATCACCACGCTCGGTTGGTCGCTAGAATCACCACACATGGGCGGGGGTATAAACACCTTACCCTGGCCTTCCGGTATCTGTGGTTCTGGTCTCGGTGGTTCTTGCTCGGGAACCGGGTCTGGAACCGACATCTGGGGTTCCGACATCTGGAGCTCCGCCTTCAGCGGCTCCGCCTCAGCGTCTGGAAAGTCCATGTGGGCACACGGGCCCTCCACCACCTCCATGGCTGAAGTAGAAGCATTAGTAGCGGCTTCACCCACCTCGGTAGCACCATCAGGCGCCTCTTTCTCCGCAGGTTCCGCCATCAGAGGTTCCTGCTCCTCCATTTGCACGTCCCCTTTGAGAGGGTCTGCAACAGTGGTCTGGACACACGGGTCCCCGGAGGCCTCTGGAATCAAAACAAACTGAGGACAAGCATCATTTACTGTAGAAGGGAGGTCCGGCTCCTCCTCTTCTTCCTCGGCTGGTTCCGCCACCTGGGGCAGGATAGGCTTTAGGAACCAGGCCCCGCAACACTCACATTGGGGCTCCCACGCCAGTGCCTCCCTCCGGGAACAGCCACAATTGAGGCCAAAACACTGGGTAAACGCTTCTCCGTCCACCTCAGTTGGCCTGAAACCTAGTTGTAACTGAGACGGTTCGACTCCAGCTTTAAGGGCTTCACTCAGGCAGGGGCACATTAGCATCGTGACCTCCATTCCTGGCAAATTACAGGGCTCATACACATCAGGGTGTAACCCCTGACAGTCTCTCTCATCCTCGGGGAGGGAACACTCCATTTCTGCAACAGTGTCCTCTGCCGCTGGCGGTTTGGGTTGCAGGAACTGCGCCGCTCAGTCAGGACACTTAGGCCCTTGGGTCAGCTCCCCAACGGCACACTCACACTCATTCAGACGGCCGTGCAGGCATTCTTCCCCGTCTACCACGGTCAGCGTGAGAGCAACTGGTTACTCAGATGCTCCGTCCAGCCAGCCACCCATCGCTTTCCATTCTTTTAACGCACACGGGCACACCACCATTGGCAAGACTAAATGGGGGGCCCATACGATTCTATACAGCCAAGGGTGGTTTTCTCGGCATCCCTTGCTGTCCTTAGGGGGAACAGAAATTTCTGATTTCTGCTCAAGACACTCCCTCCCCCTGGTGGACTCTAGAGGAGGGGCAGCACAGTCTTTTGGGAAATGTTGCAAACTCGGTACTGAGTCACTCACAGTGTGGGGGCGGGGCTCGGGTTTTCCCGCCAGTCCTGGATAACTGTTGGCAACATTTTCCCGCGCGGCCGGGAACTTAGCACGTGGCTTCCTCCGCCTTGAGGGCTTCCCCATGGCGAAACAAAAATAGGACACAGATTAGAAAAAAAACATACAGGGCACCCCAGGTCTGATATCTCTCTGCAGTGCCTCCAAATGTAACCCTTTTTGTGAACCGGCCGACCCACCCAATCTCACATTGGCCCCTCGTGGTCTAACCGGTCCCTTTCCCTGCAACACACCTGCTCCTAAAGGGTTACTGGTACTGCATAACACCTGTGGCTCCAGGAGATTTGAGCCTCCGCTAGCTGGGAGCCTGGGGAAACCCTTACCATTACCTGGTGCAGCGCCTCCACTTACCCAGGATCCCCCGTTATGAAAGATAGCCCTGGGTAAGAAATACAATAACACACGTAGATGATAAACCAATAACTAACACTTTACTTAACACACACATATAACTCATTACATAACATCACATAACATATCCTGATGCTCTACCCGCATCACCTCTGCCCAATGTCTGGTGTTCCCGCCCAGTGTCCTGTGATCCCCCACACCCAATGTCCCGCACTCCTACGGAAGGTCGTGGGTGACTGCGCAGTCACTAAATTAAGCTAGGGCCCAGTTGGTGCACTTAGAATACTTGAGATACCTTCCGAGCACTCCGATGCTCGGGACCGCAACTCTCTTCTAAAAGGGTCAGACGTCTGTCTGATCCTTTCCAGGTACTTCTGCCGGTGGACCCCAACGAGGGTCCCACCGCTCCACGGGAACTGCAACCGGATCACGGCAACACCAACCGCATGGGAACAGCAACCGCCGCTATCCCTTCCTATCACTAACTACTCCTAGAGTGACAGCAACACTATCAGGACAGGGACCCTAACCTAGGGCCTGTCCCTGATGAACCGCAACCTGGGATGGCTTGGGGAAACTCCTAGGGCCTGTGGAACCATAACCTGCCCCCCTTCCCCTAGCTACCCAGTCCTATCTGTAACTGGCTAATCCTAACAGCCTAACTCACCTGCAGCCGACACACAGCTCACACTGTCAGCCTGCAGGGATTCACACACGCTTCACACACACTGCACGCACTGCGCCCAGCACATGCAGCGACAACACACACAGACAGCTGCAATCACACACAGCCACCTGGATCCCGCAGCAAATCCACTGCTTGCACACTGTTCCTCTTTGCCAGTGCCCACAGCCCTCTCCGCTGTGGCACTGCCAAACTTGCACCTTCCGCTCCTAAGGGTCACCTCCCTAGCTATGGCCGTCCCTCTTCAGTTACCCCCTGCCCTTCCCGGGAATTGGGGCCTGCCTGGGGATCTAGGGAGAACCCTTACCTGATGCAGGAGCCACGCGCTCCCTGCACCCTTCCTGCTCCTTCCTTCTCCTCTGCCTGACTGACGCATGCAAAGCCCGGGAAATGTATCTATATTCCCGGGCTGAGCTACCTCCAGCCCTATTGGCCACACTCAGGCACCTGATGCCTGTTTCCCTAAGCCTCCTGGGAATTGTAGTCCCCAGGGGCTGCCTAAAGCATTGGGGCCGCGTGCGCACTTGCCTTGCGCATGCGCGAACTACCAATGGCCGCCGCAACTCCTCTTTTCCCTGTCCTGCCCTCGCGCGATCTCCCTGGGGCTTCCTTAGCTTTCTACCCCTCTCTGCGCATGTGCGACCTATCTGGGGCCTTCCCTGCGCCTGCCTGCTACCGCGCATGCGCGACCTGACGGCTGATGGCGGCGCCCTGCTCTCGGAGCCGCCCGAACCTCCAGGGATGCCGAGCGCTCCCTTCACTGGCCCCCACCCTCGTGAAGCGCCGGCGGGTCCACCGCTGCCTCCGGCGGCACCCGCGACCCCACGGCGCTCACGGCAGAAGGGCAGGGATTTTAAATTTACCTCGGGGCTACACTACTGTGAAGCTCTATGTACATTAATGGTGCTATATTAATAAAGACATACAATACATTACAACTATGTGTTAACAATGAGAAAGCAAGCTGCATACTAGGGATCAATATTTTATCAGTACTTATGTATTTTATATTTTATATTCTAATATTTCATACTAATCCCTAGTTCGCTGTTTACTCTTTCTCTGTTTTGTGTCTGGAGACCACTTAAAGAGACATTTACAAACATTCAATATATTACTTACCATTAGAAGTGCTGGCCAACCGACTCCCGTGGAAACAGGAAGCTCATGTACCTTGAAGGCCTCCAACAGCATCCGATGCCATCCGCCATGAAGATCCGATCAGGAACCCAAATCTTCTTTTTTATTTCTTTAATCACCTTCTTCTATCTTCATCTGTCACCATTTCTTGATTTTCTTTATCTTCTATCTTCATCTGTCAATCCAAAAAAACCCATGTTAAATCCCAGCTGATGTTGTCTCGTCGTCTTCTTGGGCTCAAATGAAGCGTCACGGCCTTAAATAGGGCTTGTGACGTCACATTTAGCCTCAAAATAGTTAACAGACACCTGATTGGCTGTTAAAACTATGTGGCGACTTTAATTTTTTTTTAAATTACGTCACTTAAAGGGAATGATGTCAGCCAATCAGAATCAGAACTATAATAGCATAATTTCCCTGTGTTAATTATAATGCTGCCTAGTAAATCTCAGATAATTATGATTTAGTACTGTAAGCGGGGAAAGGAGAGGGGGAGCACAAACTGGCAATAAACTGACATTACACTAAAACATGGAGTTTATTTAATATTCAACAAATCAAAAATTAAGTATGTATGGTTTTTGCCCTCCGAGCACACCGTACGAGCCAGCCAGATTCAATCTGGGACTCTGCACATAGGACATGGGTGTGCACACAGATACGGGAGACAACATACCGGGGAACAGGAGCTGAGCGAGAACACTGCTGGATTAAAAACTGACTGAATTTACTAGACTGTCTGGAGCGGGTTGCATGTACCCTTACTACACTCATTCTGCCTTTTGGACTGGGAGATTGTGAGTTGAGTTTCAGCATGTAGTTACTTCGTGCATCCGTGCTTTTTCCACATGGGTGTTAGGCATATTACCATGGCCGTGAGTGCTGAATTTGATATTTGAGCACTCTTTTGCACCAATATTGATTATTATCACTTCACTCGTTTGCACTTTTTTGTATACTGCTGCGGCTCATCTGAGTCTAACACATACACTGGCGACACACTTTATTCGAGCTCGGCTAGTCCCACGAATTCGGGTATACTCGGGTGTATTGAGGTTTGTGACTGTTTTCTGCCCGAGTGCATTGCGTTATTTTCCAGGCAGGGATTGAAGCATTTTATTCCCGCTGGCTGCAATACTGCACAGTATATATATATACTGCATTACAATTCATGAATTTATGCCATCTGGTAGACACGCGAAGCATTGCAGCCTATTAAATCCTAATCATTATCATTTAACAGAACAGCCGCCCGTCAGCCAGGCATGAACCATGGCTGGGAAGGCAAACGCAACGGGGCTTGTCAGAGGTGAGGAGTGGCGCATTCCAGGTATCTGCTAGGTACATACTGGGTATTTTCTCGAATAAAGTGTGTCGGTGCAGCAGTAGCCAGTTTTTCCCTGGCTTTTTCCTGGAATGCGACGCACTTCACCTGGAGCATGCCGCATTCATTTTGCGTTCTCAGCCACGGGTCATGCGCGGTTGACGCGCGGTTGATGCATTTATTGAGAATGGTTCGGATTTAATAGGTTGCATTTCTTCGCGTGTCCGCCAGATGGCAGATATTCATGAATTGTAATGCGCATGCGCTTCAGTAATGTGTCGACTTGCAGGTTTACCGATTAAAAAAGCTACCACAGTGTGCTATTGTAACTTGGCCTTGAGACTAATGCAACAGATGATAAGATGGCAACAGTTGTTCAAATGTATCAGTATTTTATCGAAAACTATGACTTTTACAAATTTTCGCCAGCTCCTCATACGTGGAAGCGTGCAATAAGGAAAAGGTTATGTAGCGATCCCTGTTTTTATCGTATTGAGCCACAATTTGTTGGAGGGTATTGGTGTGTATCACCGGCTTTTTCCTGTATCTATGATCATGCAGACGGCAAAAGGCGAAGGGTCGTGTTAAAACCAACTAAGAAACGACAGTCGCTGCCAAGCAATGCACCGGCACCGGCTTCCGATAACGGTCCCACCGTCAGTGACAACCCCGAGCCTGAGTCGGATTTCGCATGCAGTTTCGATCAAACTTGCATGTACTTAAGCAATTTCCAGCCTCATCAGCTGACTACAGGTGGACTAGTCCCGCTGCAAACTATCGACGTGGATGATCAAGAACACTGGACTGGCAGTGGACCGGCGCCGGCGCCAGCTGAATGGGAAATTCTATGGTGAGTATTGTTGCCGTATTATTTTCTGTGTTTTTTATTTTGACAATACAGTATCAATATTGGTGAGATTCAAAAGTCAAGCGATTCTTCTGTAAGCAATATCATTGGCTGAGCGGCTTCTACAGTACTGTACTGCAGATACTGAACAATTGGTGGAACGCTAGGCGCATGCGCATTGGAACCTTCTTGAAACGCATATGCGTGTCATTACATCGACGGTAGGCACATGCGCATGTGAACAGGAGACGCCCCCCGATAAAATTATTGGTGGGACTGGCTGGAACTTCTTTAGGGGGCTGACCATTACAGTAAAACTTTTCTTTTTGTTTTTCCTCAGAAAAGAAAACGGCGAATGGAGGGATTTCGATGGATAATATCGCTTTGTGTAACAATGCCTGCACATTGCTGAATCAGATTTAAAAAGCCACGTACCGGAGTATACAGTTTAGTGGCCGTTGTTATTGATTAGGATAGAATACTGTACCTGAAACAGTATGCTGATGTTTTCCGGCCGTACAGTATACAATACTTTTTTATATACAATACTGTATACTGTGTAATAAACCCGAAAAAATAAAAACTATGCATTTATTCTACACTGGCGACACACTTTATTCGAGCTCGGCTAGTCCCACGAATTCGGGTATACTCGGGTGTATTGAGGTTTGTGACTGTTTTCTGCCCGAGTGCATTGAGGTATTTTCCAAGCAGGGATTAAAGCATTTTATTCCCGCTGGCTGCAATACTGCACAGTATATATATATATACTGCATTACAATTCATGAATTTATGCCATCTGGTAGACACGCGAAGCATTGCAGCCTATTAAATCCTAATCATTATCATTTAACAGATCAGCCGCCCGTCAGCCAGGCATGAACCCAGGCTGGGAAGGCAAACGCAACGGGGCTTGTCAGAGGTGAGGAGCGGCGCATTCCAGGTATCTGCCAGGTACATACTGGGTATTTGCTCGAATAAAGTGTGTCGGTGCAGTACATGTATTACAGTGCCAGTACATACAGTACAGTACAGTATGTGTCTTCTATTTTTTTTTAATACTCTTATACTGAGCATGCCTACAGTATACAGTGAAGTATGCCTCGACATTCTAGAAACACTGTATTTTGTTACAGTAGCAAAGGAGCCAATGGAACAATGTAAAACAAATAAACATGTTCTTGAACCATGAACCGGAGTAAGTACAAAAACATTTATTTACAAATACTGTACAATGTAGATACATTTTAAGTGCGCAGCAATTCAAAACATCAACATGTGTATAGTTTACTGCTACAGTAGTGAAAACATTTATGTATAGAAAGTAAAAACATTTACAGTCAGTCAGTATGGTTTACAGTCAAATGTTTTAAAAACAAATTCTTTATTCATAAAATATACAAAACCCAACATCTCCTTTATTAAAGTCAAAATATATACAGTGGGATGGTCTGCAAAACAGTCTGCACCAGTACAGTCCTCAAAGGCAGCAGACAGGCCCGTTTTTCAGGACAACCTTGAAAACCGTGCCTGTTTGCGGCCATCAGGGACTGGAATTGTGCAGGTCCTGTGTGTGTGTACAGCAAGTTAAAACATTTCTGTATAAATACAAGTTAAAAAACACACAACAACATCTCCTTTATTTAATTACAGCAGGTCAAAACATGTACAATACAGTTCAGCACAACAGTATGGTCTTACCTGTGATTAAAAAAATCTTTATTCATAAAATACAGTATATAAAACGCAACATCTCCTTTATTAAAGAAACATACAGTATACAGTACAGGGGGATGGTGTGCAAAACAGTCAGCCAGGCCTGCACCAGTACAGTCCTCGAGGGCAGCAGACAGGCCCGGTTTTCAGGACAACCTTGAAAACCGTGCATGTTTGCGGCCCTTGGGGACTGGAATTGTGCAGGTCCTGTGTGTGTGTGTACAGCAAGTTAAAACAGTAAGTTAAATACAGTTAAATACAGTTCAGCACAACAGTATGGTCTTACAGTTCCCGTGATTAAACCATAAAGTCCACCACATTGTCCGTCCATGGCCGATTCCTTGCATGGCGCAAAACGCCATTAATGCAGTCTCAAACGCCTTTCATTACAGGATCTGTAATTGGATAAAAGTGCTGCATTTCATCCCGAATGTTCTTTCTTAAATTGGCAGGAAGCGCCTTTTTTACGCGATATCTGTCGTAGTTCACTCTGAAGGCCCAGTCGCAGTACAACGAGTAGGGAACATGGTGCTTAAAAAGTAACAAGGCATACTTGTGGGGTGCACCAGCACTCATCACCCTATACTTCTCCCTGAGCGTTGTGGCAGATCGCACACGGTGATGTCGGGCACCGTATCGATGCGAGCGAATGTAGGTCTACTGCGAGCGGGTGTGCTTGAGGCGACGGGCGATGGTAGGTTGTCTGGGAGGATGCTTTCCTCCGGTCTTGGTCGCCGTGTCTTGATGGGGTTGTCATGTCCTCCTCAACGGCATACATGTACACTACATCTTATGGTGGAGGTGGTGCGCTTGGTGATCGAAGGGGGTCGATACTCCCATTTATCACATCCATGTCACCCCCCTGCTCCGGCGTCGGGGAAACAGGGGCATAAACACCGAGCAAATTATGTATACCCGCTATGTCAGCCTCTATCATCTCCATCCGTCGATCCATCCGTTGATCCATATGTAGCATCGTTGCTCCACATTTAACATGGTCTCCAGAAGCAAATCTATCTTTGCTAGCACGATAGAGTTCCCGGGGAGATCCACACTTATCCCATTCAGCATCCGGTCTAACGAGCTGCTTCTTGTGCATGGCGTGTGGACATCTGGGTGGATGGGTGCAACGGAGGATGAGATGGGGGTTCCATGGAGAGAAGCGGCAGCGACGTCGAAGAAGGGTGGAGGAGGTGACCTGTGGATATCCGGTAGAGGAGGGATGGAGAAAGTGACCTTTGGATTTCCGGGTGAGAAGCAGAGCCGTCTAAGAGCAAAGGAAAAAGTGACCCGTGGATTTCAGAGGCAGCAGCGTCATCGGATAGAACCGGAGGAGCTGGCCTGTGGGTTTCCGGGAGTGCGGCGGCAGCGTCGAGGATGAGGGGTGGAGAAGACGGGCTGAAGATTTCCGGGACAGCGGCGGCAGAGTCGTCGAAGCATATGGGAGGAAGTGGTCTGCGGGTTCGATGGGTTGGCTGCCAATCGTTTTGCGTTGAGAGTACATCACCGTATATCTTCTTGACATAATAAGGCTGACGTCTATGAAAACCCTGAGCCTTTGGGGTCAGCAGAAGGTTTTCTTTATTGGCCTTAGCCTGTTGCTTTTGCCTTGGCATGGAAACGGCAACCGCCTTTTGCTTTTTCTGCCTGACAGGCACGGCAGAGGCGAGTGGGTTCCTGCGTCCGTAGAATCGGGGTTGCTCCATGGAAGCAGGTGGCACAATGTAGTATCTGGACAAGGGCAAGTTCAGATAAAGTTCAGATAAAGATCATCAAGTGGTGGGCTATGCAAAATGTGTAACCTTTTATGCATGGCAGCGAGGTACAGGTGTTGAAAGTGGGCGTACTCTAATGTGAGTCATTACCGTATAAATACACCATCCATTTTGTGGATTCACTGCACATTGAATACACATCGACTAAACATCGAATATACATTCTTGTGTTTGTATTTCTTTCTACTCGTAGCAATGGTTGTTAAAAAGATTTCCAAGGATCTCAGCATGCGAATTAAGGAGATGTACACGAGTGGACATCGAATTGCTGCTATCCAACGCTGGTTAGCTACTTCTGGCCTCGTTGTGCCAGCAACCACCGTGAGCTATCATGCACACGGTAAAAACAGGGAACGCAAAAGGGCACCAAGGGTAACTAACGCGTAAGTATATTTATAACACTTTTTTAAAAAAATTAGATCCAAAAATGTACTGTACATCTACAGTGCTGTATCTAATATTTTTGTTATTTCTGTAGATTTATATTACAACAGTATATATATTTTGTATATTTATATTTATATTACAACAGTATATATATTTTGTATATTTATATTCATATATACTGTATATATTTTGTATATTTATATTACAACAGTATATATATTTTGTATATTTATATTTATATTACAACAGTATACTGTATATATTTTGTATATTTATATTTATATTACAACAGTATATATATTTTGTATATTTATATTTATATTACAACAGTATATATATTTTGTATATTTATATTTATATTACAACAGTATATATATTTTGTATATTTATATTCATATTACAACAGTTTTATATTGCTGCATATTAATAGAACAATATATTGTTTCCTGTTGATCTACTGTCTCTAATATTTTTACTTACCGGAATGTTTTTCTTTACATTGTAGGGAGACAACTCTTCTGGTGGACAAAATAAGTGAGGAGAATGATGAGAAGAGTGCATTAAGGGTCAAATACACTCTGCAGTAAAATCACAATCTCACTGTATCTGAGACCAGCATAAAGAAGATGAGACGCAGCATTGGATGGAAATATGGACGTGCGAGTTTAGTACTGGACAGTACAGGAGGTAAAAGTGTTGTTTAGGAAACTGTACTGTACCGCTAAAATTATTTATTCCTTGTCATTACAGAGCGTACCCCATGATAAGGGACGCAAACAAAATCAAAAGAGTGGTCCAGGCCCAGGCATGGATCGACAGTGGGGAAACTTTCCAGGATTGCATCTTCACTGACGAGTCTACTGTGTCGCTGGAGAGATTTGCAAGCTTTGCGTTCCACAAAAAAGGCCGCATATCTTTGAAGCCGCGGCCAAAACACCCTGTGAAGCTGCATGTGTGGGGTGCCATCTCTAAGCGTGGACCAGGATGCACTGTCATCTTTGAAGGTAAAATTTATGAAATATAATGTAGCCTTATGCACTGTACTTTACTAGTGTAGCCTTACTGTATGCACTGTACTGTACTATTGTGCAGTTTTTTGAGCACTTTTCTTTTCTTGCTATAGGAATCATGAATAAAGCTTTCTTCCAAGACAACATTGTCCCTGAGATAGTGCAATACATCACACGCGAGTTCCCCAATGGTCACCGCTTCTACCAGGACAACTTTCCGAAGCACACCACGTCAATAGCGCATATCCTTGAGCGCGGTATCAACTGGGTGAAGACGCCAGCGGAGTAAGTGCAGTAGACCGTGTCTCATTTTTTCCCCCACTGTTTTTACTGTGTACTGTATCTCTTAAACTAATTGTCCTTTTGTCCAATGACAGATCGCCAGACTTCAATCCGATCGAAATAGTCTGGCATCAGCTGAAGGACCATATCCAGAAAGTGGCGAAACCCTCCAAAAAGGACGAGTTGTTGAAAGGCATAATGAGTTTTTGGAATGATGTACTCACCTTGGAATGCTGCAATAAATATATAGACCATATTGCCACTGTGTTGCCCATTGAGATCGTGCGTAATGGGCAAGCATCAGGAAAGTAGTACTGTGCTGTAGTATTGTATGTACAGTATGATACAGGTAAGTATGGCACAGATTTTTTCTTTCCCAATAGTCAGAGTATACAGTAGTTACAGTTTTTTTCTTTACAGAGAGAGCAGCACCAGCCATCAGGTTACAGTACATAGTATTTAACAATAGTCAGAGTATACAGTAGTTCCAGTATACAGTAGACTAGTTTGACAGTACTACAGTTACTGCCTACTAACTGCCTACTAACTGCTCAATTTTTTCAGAGAAAGCAGCACCAGCCATGTACAGTAGTACTAAACATCACACAATGCCATAATACAGTACACACATAACTGCACTCATTTTTTGTTTTCTTGTTGTTTCAGGAAAAAGGGTGGCCTGGGGGGAGGTGGGGTGTTGTGTCCAGCCTAATCTGCGTGTACAGTCAAATGTACAGTATATAAACAGCAGTAATGATGTACACAAAACCTCTCCTCTCTCAATGAACTACTGTACTGTACACGGAATGAGGAACAAGATAAAGACGGAAAAAATAATTTTACTATATATATACTGTAATGTTTAATATATATATACTGTGTATATATATATATATATATATATATATATATATATATATATATATATATATATATATATATATATATATATATATACACAGTATATATATATTAAACATTACAGTATATATATTATTAAATAATATTCTTATAAATGTGCATTATTCATGTTTCCCCATGTTTTACAAATGTTTTCTAAATGTTTATCCAATTTCAATATGCCAGAAGAACTTAATAAAGACAGCATTATGTATTATTCATGATTATTTTTATAATTTTATTTTTTGGTTCCTGATAAAATAAAATTAATATTTATTCACATTCCTGCTAATCATAATCATTGACAACAACCACAAACCCCCCACCCCTTCAGTACACCAATGAATAAGAATGAATGACAAAAGAACATGAATCAGTTAATGGTTTTTTTAACTCTCAATTCTCACAATGCTGTGCAAATCAGATTTACATTTCAAAATCGAGAAGGGATTTTCCAAAGCGTTACCGTAAACTAAGCCTCAAAGGGTTGGGGGGTGGGGGGGTGAGTCATGTGCAGTAATCAGCTAGCTCCCATCTCAAAGAGGATTACACAATGGAAATATTCAGAAAATTAACGACTCTGTGGAGAGAGGGGGTTGGGTGACTCATGCGCAGTAAGCAGCAAGCTCCCATCTCTAAAAGGATTAGAGTACACGCAGGCACAGTGAGGCGATTGACGCTCGGCTAGGGACGGATTAAAAACACAATGACTAACTAACTTCAGAAAATTAATGACTCTGTGGAGGTGTCTGTCGATAAGAGTCCCTACACCCCCCAAATACAGTACATAAAAAGCACACAAATTAACCATGTGCAGGCAAATGCACAGATTTAATATCGTAATATCAAGATTGTTTTTGCAGGCTTGTGGATAAAATAACAGTTAAAAGTTACAGGCGCATGAGCAGGAATAAACTAGCTCCCAACCGAAAGAGGATTACACAAACAGGCGCATAGAGAAGTGATGCTCTGTGCAAATCAAATTCGAGAAGGGATTTTCCAAAGCATTGCCGTAAACAAAGCCTCAAAATTCCAATCTCAAAGAGAAATACACGTAGGCGCAGTGAGGCTTTGTAGCTCGGCTATGGACGGATTCAGAACACAATGGCAAGATTCAGTAAATTATCGACTCTGTGGAGAGGGTGGGGGGGTTGGGTGACTCATGCGCAGTAAGCAGCTAGCTCCCATCTCACAAAGGATTACACGCAGGCGCAGTGAGTCTTTGTAGCTCGGCTATGGACGGATTCAGAACACAATGGCAAGATTCAGAAAATGAACGACTCTGTGGAGAGGGGGGTGGTTGGGTGACTCATGCGCAGTAAGCAGCTCCCATCTCAAAAAGGATTACACGCAGGCGCACTGAGGCTTTGTAGCTCGGCTATGGACGGATTAAGAACACAATGGCAAGATTCAGAAAATAAACGACTCCGTGGAATTTCAAATCCTTGAGCTAGCATTTGTGGGGGAGGGGGCTACAGGTACAGCTGCATGAAGTTCAAAGCTGAAGACATACTTTAATTTCAAAAGGCAGTTCATCATAATAATACACCCCCAAATACAGTACGTAAAAAGCACACAAATCAACCATGTGCAGTCAAATGCACAGGGTTGCAGTCAAAAGCTACAGCACAGATTGAAAATCGTAATACAGTAAGATGGTTTTTGCAAGCTTGTAGAGAAAAAAAAATTACAATAAAAAAATAAATAATTTTTTTTTGGTCACTCACTCAGGCAAGCAAGCAGTGGTGGGCAAAGTTACAGGCGCATGCACAGTAAATTCCTGCTGTCGAGCAGGAATGTGATTGAAACCAGACACATGTTCAAAGGAATGGTGTGGGAGAGATGTACTGCATTGCACAGAAGATAAGAAGTTGAAATACCCTGCAGTGCAGTTAATTATCCTGAGCGAGGGGTGAGCGCTGAATATGCAGAAATGTGACACTGTTACAGTACTGTACACGCCTACGCGTTTCAACAATTTTCAAATGAGACATACTGTACAGCAGCACAGCACTGCAAATGCACGTATACTTTAAATATGCAAATTTACAATTACTGCGCGCACACACAGACTGACGTAGGTTGAACCGCGAAGGTATTAGACTTCCAAGACAACAGCTCGCAAACGCCCCCCTGAGTTTTTACACGGCATTGCAGTATTGCAGACAGCGAGAATAAAATGCTAATATCACGAGTGCGAATATAACACAGTTCACTCCGGGTGAAAACAACAAAAAAACGCACCTAACCGGGATAATCTGATAGCCGCGGATCTAGCCGACTTAGACTCAGATCGGCCGCAACTGTAGATTCACTTTGAGCTGCTCTGATGGGTTAGCAGCCCAGATAAGAAGGAAAACTGGACTGGCTCAGGACTACAGCCATGTTGTTACCGTGTACTTATGAATCCAGTTGTGCCACTACCTTAGCAATAGACTTAATTTACTCACTGTCATCTATTTCACATATTGGAAGGAAAATATCATCCGTATCGTTTTATGGGTGTAAAGATTGTTAATACTGTGTTGTTAGCACATGAAACATTACAGCGTAGCACGTTTTAAAAATAGGCCAGTGAGTATAACCAGTAGTAGTAGTTATTTGTTTTATTATTGATTTGAGGAGATCACCAAAGGAAATCCAAAGATATCAACAATATTGAGTATGATTTGTGTTCTATTTTCCTAAAATATGTTATAACACTAAATTTCATTGTATACCGAAGCATATCCCTTTATTGATTTGTGAAGGAAATATGATTTTGTGAAGGAAATATGCAATTTGTTCCATTTTGAATTTATATTCTGTACCAGCACTGTAATATATTTATTGAATATTTGAATATATATTGCTTCAACCTTTTCCCGATCTTCTCTCAGGCAGGTATTATTTTGTTATTTAAAGCAACTGTCATTTTTACATCCCTCAGAGAATAAATATGCAGCACATCTTCTTACATATATATTTGCAACACATTTCATAGAGTGTACGACAAACATTTGGTATGTGAATTGTAAATTCAATCAGGACTTCTGTTGCATTTGCCACAAAATGTTTAACTGTTGTGCATGGTTAAAGTTTTCAGATATCTTGCACGATTACATCTTTGTATGCTGGTGTGATGAGTTGATGAAAATATAGTATCATGTGTAGAGTGTGACATAGAGATATTGTTTCTACATAATTGTAATTTCACAAATGTAGTTTATTTTCTGTTAATATAAAGTAACTCATATCACATCATTTCAAACCTGTTCCTATTTGAAGCATAAATCACAAGTTGTTTTTTTCCCAGGTGTTTGAACTTGAACAACATTCCATATTGATCGTGATTAGAAGAGTTGGAAGATAAAACTTAAAAAGAACTAGAACAACATTGGTACTGATATTAGATACTACTAGAAGAAGTATTTGTTATAATTTGTATTTACATTTTTCTTCCTTATTTTTTGGTGCTGGAATATTTTACCTCTCAGTTAAATCTACGATAATACAAATATTAAATCTTGGTCATAACTCATGTCAAAATGGTATTTGCATCTTACATCTTATTTTGGGGGGGACAGATTCATTAAGTGCCAGTATGGGTAAGTGCAGCCAATCGAGTGCTAACTCCTATTGAAGTTAATGGGAGTTAATAATGGATCGGGTGTGCTAACCTGTTTCAACGCTTGATGAGTCTGCCCATTTGCATCATTTGCAGCAGGATACTTTGCTCCAATTTTCTCCCTTATGCATCAACTTGTAGTGTAGTGAATGTCAACCGAAACAATGTCCTATTAAAAACAACGTAATAACTTATACATGATAGAAAAGAACCATTGTTTGTATCATAAAGCTGATCTGAGCATCCATCCACAATTTTTGACAGCAAATACCGTATGCAGTATGAAGAATATACGAAAACCTGTATGTCATGCAAAAAAATAACAAATGTAATGTCGGGTAGAAGTGATACCTTTATATGAAAAATACCATAATTTTAGGACACTAAATTCCCGTCCGCAAACATCCATAGCAAATTTATTGAAACTGAATGCAGGAAATGTCCAGTAATGTAACATGTGAGGATAAGTATATTATTGCATGATTCCTTCCTCAGTTGGATGTGAGTGCTGAATAACCTTTTGTGCAAACACATATGCCCTTGGGTGCCTGAGTGCTGCAGGGCCCCCTGGCATTCAAGCGGTTAAACACATCTTCAATTATCAGACTGCCACTGTATTACTTGGATGAGTCCATTCACTTTATTGCAGCACCAATGTGTTGCTAAGCTGCTTTCTTTTACAGAATTAGCTCTTCATAGTCTGGAAACTGTTGAATGAGCTAAAGTACATCAACACTGCTCTTGCCTCGCTTGATTTATTTCTCATTCTTCTCACCAGTTACCAGCAGCATGTTTCAGAAAGGGGAGAATAATTATCTTGTTGCTTTCCAGATTCCATTCAAGTTATTTATTTGACTTGTCCACTTATCCATATCATGAATCTGTGAGCATAAGAAAGGAAAGGCCATTTGACTTTGAAAGAGCTGCTCTTAAAAGCCAGCATGTTGCAGATCTGAATTCAGACAGAAATCAGGGTCATATAAATGCATCTGTGTTTATATGACAAATCATGAAAACAAAGAAGGTTGCTTAGACAAGAAAGAGAAAGGTTGGTAAATGCAATAAAGTCTTTACAACTGTGAACTATATGACAGGGAATGAAAAAGAAGAAAAGACCACAGATACTGTATTACCACAATGTTGCTGACAATATGTTCCATTTATTTTGTTAAAAAGGGCCTTTAACATGAACATAAAGAGCAATATATGTTGGCTAAGATGCTAAAAGTGGCCTTTTCAACTTATATGTCTTTGTGTCAATGTAAGCTTGTCACCAGCCTAAATTCTTTCAAAACTAATGTGGTCTCACATTTTAATCTGGTCTGTAACTGTTACATAACCTATGACATATATTATCTCTTACTGTGCATGGAATGTCTTTAAAAATAATGTATAACCCTGCTCATTTGATGTAACCATGTATTTGTCATAATAACTCGGTGACCAGGACATACTTGGAAACAAGAGGTTACTCTCAATGTATTACTTCCTAGTACAACATTTTATAAATAAATAAATGAAATAAATAAACAAATAATCGTAGCTACTGTATGGTATTCTTTTGGTAAAAATCTCTGAGGTGGTAATGAGGCAATGGCAAACTGTTCGATCGAATAATCTACATGAAACTGAAGAAACTTGTTTGGCACTTCAAGCACGGAATAATGGTCATGTACAGTAGATTCACATTCGGAAAACTGGAAACAGAGATTCTGTTATGTTAGTGTTTGGAATGTATTTAGAATACTTCCAACAAATCTATTTTTGGAAAACAATGACATCTGTAATATTACAGCTTATCCCTTTAGTGTTAAAGGGCTTGCAAGTTTTCTTTAAAATATTATAAGAAGCACACCAGCAATAAAGAGTTATTTTATTTCAAATTTAGTTTGATATCATAAAGGGTTTTGAAATGCCTTTATGTACAGTATAATTACCTTGTAAATGAACAAATCATTTCCCTGTTTAAAAGCAGTGATTGAGTTAGCCAAGCACTCCAACATTCAAAAAGCTCGGCAATGCTGTTGTGTGAACTATCATATGCTCTTTATACCTTTTTAATAGAAACTGCTCCCATGGGAGCTTTCTTCAACACATCTCTAACAAAGGCATATCCCAGTTTATTAAAAAAACATATACAACAATGCTGCTTGCCAGGTTTCATAGTACTAATGAAAATTTGGTCCAAAGCACGAAAACTATTTGGAAAACTGCCTGAAATTTCCCAGTCGCAGATGTTTAAACAGAAGGTGCTTGCATGCCATTCGTTAATACAATGCCATACGGGACTCAGTATGACCACTGCAATAACCAGTAAGTAACACACTCAGTGTGTGCATCATTGCGCCAAATATTCCGTCTGTTGTAACGGGACGTGAATTCTGAGGATTGAGACATACCTTGGTAAAACTGTATTGTCAATGAATAATAATATTTGTGGATGTGTACGGTCCTTCCAAGATTCAGCACATCTCAAAGTACTGCAGTTGGTAAATTGCCATATGCTATTGTTAACGTCAGATTGAATGTTATTACTACAGTACATGAAGGTGTATATCTGATGCCTACTTATGTTAACTGTGCTACAGGCTCCAGGATGACATTCCATGTTAAGAATGATAGTTAATTTCATTCTCAACTAAGTTATAATTATACTGCCAAATTGAACACTGTGATTATTAATGTGGTTGAAAGGATCTGACAAAATGACTTTTACATATATCTTTTTTTAAAAAGCAGGAGAAATAATTGATTAAATAAAACAGCAGAAGGTATGTAGAAGGATAATGAAAGCTTTTATGGCATATTTTACCTTTCAGTTAATGTAGTCTAAAATCATATCAAATATATTTATTGCGTTAAATCTTTTTATTTTTCTTGCTTCTATATGATGACCAGATTGATTTTAAAATAGCATCTGATTATTGCAGTCCAAAAAAGTATACAGCTGCGGCAGCTTTTATTTGAAGTAATGCCGGCGGCATGCCGGGATCTACTCCGGCTGCCGCCAGTAAAAACGCGCGCCACCGCGTTTCCCCCACGCACCCCCCCTCCACTTCGCGCGCAATTTGCCCCCCCTTCCCGACCCCGGCTCCTGCTCTGCCCCTCTGCTTCCCCGCACCCCCGCTTAACTTACTTTAATCTCCAGGGGTGTCGGGGAAGCCCGGGGAAGCCGGGAAAGCCGGGCACGCACGTGACTGTGACATCACAGTGCGCCGCAACGTGCAGCGTCTCCACGCTGCGCACACGCACCCGGCCGGCGGCATTGCTTTAAATAAAAGCTGCCGCCACTGTATATCTTTTCCAAATGTTATAAATTGTTTGTGCTTTAATTTTTTATCCTAATCTCATACACCATTGTGGAATCAACCAGTTGTATTTATACTTTGCAGTCATAATGCTTTTTTTTTTTAAACTGCGTAGTGTCAGCACGATACTTGCCTTTTTGGCAATACACAGATACCCAAAAAGCTCTGAGAAACCCCTTACTTTACCACATACTATTTCCACTTTTTGGAATAGTAGCTGAATTTGTTACAGGTTAAGTATGGTAAACTACTTAAATCTGTATTAGGTGTTAGGTGGCTTTGCCTGTATTGTGTGAAACCACAATATATTCTAGTTGGTGTGACTGGACTTTTAACTTAGAAAGTACTCGGACTGTCTGCAATGAATTTCCTAACAATATGCCCTGGGCTTCTCCAGTAATAAAAAATGAAAAGTACCTTTTTTTGCCCAGCATTCAGAGACACAGAACTTTCGGTCGATAGGAGAGCATTATCTACACCTTGCAAATGCCAATTAATTAAAGACACAAATGAATTTGAAGTGATTGTTCCTGGCATAATTAAATTTGCCCCAGGGAGACAAGAGGGAATTGATCTTAAGGTCATCAGATTACCTACACGGCAGCAGGGGCAGAAATTTGCGTCCACTTTGCAAAAAGTCTAACGCTAAGATTAAACATATTTTTCTGTTTAAGAACATGGTATCTTAATGTTGCATATTACATATGCTAAAATACGCACACACACACACACACACACACACACACACACACACACACACACACACACACACACACACACACACACACACACACACACACACACACACACACACACACACACACACACAACGAATAGACAAATTACGCTAACGAAATGCTTTTATTTGTGCAAGCTTTAGGGATACAGTGATCTCTTCTTCTGGCGGTGTTACAATGGATAAAGCAAGAGAGGTTTTTTACTTAAAAACAGTGCATCCTGGAATGCATCTGACTGAAGCCACCGCTCCCCCCGTGCAGTATATATATATATGTATGTAGCCTGGTCCCCTTGCCCCTCCTTACTTCCGATGTGGGCGCGGGGAACGCGGATGCTACTGATAAATGCTGGTAGCGCTGCGGAAAGACTGCGGCTATCAGCGGGGCTCCGGAGCTCTGCGACGGGACGCCGGTAATGTCGCCACCATTTTGGATATTGGTGCATGCGCAATGGGTGTCCCGCACATGCATGTTGCAGCAGAGTTGCGGTGGCCATCTTGCACACGGCTCCGAAAGGGGATTACATGTCCCAGGAGCCATAGGGACAGAGCAGGAGATAGAGTGATGTAGCCTTTACAGGCACACTCCGCAAGGGACTCCACGTCCCAGCATGCTACAGGCATGCATCAAGTGGGCAGGTCTAGCCAATAGGGCTCCCAGGATCTCCTGCAGAGAGATTGATACATTTAGCACTATAGCACCTTGTGCTCAGTCAGAGACAGGGAGCGGAAGGGACAGGTAGTGTCCGGGTGTCAGTGGCTCCTGGACTAGGCGCAGAGTTACCCCACAGCCGCAGTTAGGCCCGACCATGTGTAAATGTGGCTGCTGCAGGGAAGGCCCATAGATAGGGATGCTTCTCCAGTAGCGGACAGTGTTAGGCACCAGAGACAAGATGCCACACGGTGACTTGCGTACTGTGGTCTGGGACCAGACCACCAGCTACTTAAGAGACTCTTATGGTGAGACCCTCCAGCGTGAGTTCACCCCACGCAGAGGCGAACTTCTTCGTGGACGCACCGAACAGACCTACATCGGTTGATCAGACGGATCCTTTGTGTTATTCAACGGTACCCGGGGAGGTAAAAGTTCACCAACAGTCCACAGGGGTAGCGCTACTCCCTACGCTTTTCGGCTGACGCCCCACTGCACGCGCCTGCATGTCCGCCTTGTGGCCTGGCGGCTCGTGCAGAACGCTATACCGTGATCTGCGGTCTGCAGGTGACATTCTGACACACACACACACACACACACACACACACACACACACACACACACACACACACGCTTCTGTGACACACACAGAGCTCAGCACACTTCTCCACCCCTAACTCCCGCTCCCCACCTCTCTGATTGGCTCCCTGCCACACCATGTGACGCGTCGCCGCTCGGGATCACAAACTGGCTTTAGCCCCTATCGGCTGATGAGTCACAGTGCGCAGTGAACCTGGGAGTGCGGTGGGACCGGGAACAGCCAGGGAGCAGGTACAGGGCTGGTGAGAGGCGCGCACGGCTGCACGTGCCGCCGGCTGCACTGGGGACCAAGGCTTAGGTGGGCCCTGACATTGGAGGAAGGACATCAAGATATTGGTGCCACGCACCCTATGTACTTTGGGGACACTCATCCTGTGTATGTTATTGTGTGTGTTATACTGTGTGGTACAGGTTGGGGTATTCTATGTTCAGTAAAACCAGTTATTATATACCCCTGTGTGTGTGATTACTATTGCTATTGGTTCCTGAGGAGGGCTATCCAGCTATGCTGGGATCCCTCCCAGGTGGAGGCACTGCACCATGGCGAACAAGATATCACCCCCCAGATTCCCAGCAGCGGAGGCTCAGGCCTTCTGTAAGTAACAGGTAACAGCAGCATAGGTGGTTTCCCTTAGCTACAGGGAAAGGGCGCTATATATACTGTATATACAATATATATATATATATCAGCATATATATATATATATGTATATACAATATACAATATATATATATATAATGCTGATATGCAATAATAAAACAAGCTCTTTATAACAAACATCAATCCCTTTGATCTTGTTATCAGTGTGCTGGGTTGGTTTATCTCTATTTACAGTGCATTCAAAGAACCATGAGATATGTCTGAAGACCAAATTGAAAGTGATAGAAAATGTCCTGGCTCATCTCAAAGTTCACACCCAGCTCTTGTGAACAAGAGGAGGATTGCATTCCCGGGGAAGCTTTTATTCACATTTGATAAGCCTGGCTGGCTGCCATAGCCAAGTGTCAGGCCCTGTATGTGTTTTTTTTAGTCAGGGTGGTCATGTGAACTTACTGGAATATTTGTATCATCTGTTTTGCCTCATTGTTTCTGTTGATAGTGACATTGAAACAAAGCAGGTAGAGAAGAACACGGAGCTCTGGACTCTGTCTTATTCATTTCTGATAGCAGTCTCCCTGTCTGCACAGGCAGCATTAAAACTTTCTTCAGAACTGCCTTTGTTTATTTTCTGTTCTTTTATTATTACAGTGCAACCTCTTCACCATTTCTTTCCAATTTCCTCCCAAGAGGAGATTGTCTGCATTCCTTATCTTTTGATGAATGAAAGAAATATCTGTTTCCAGTTTTGGAGACTGGTTAATGTACTTCTGGTATTGACAGGTCATTGGGTCAAGTGGGCACCTAACATTCAACATTCAAGTGGTGCCGATGCCACAGCCATTACATGTTATTTACAACCATCCCATTAAGGGAAATGACACATGAAGGGGGGAAAAAATGGAAACACATTTCTAAATGTGGCATGAATAAGCTATTACCTCTTATTATTAAATTGCATTGAACAAAATAAGTACTTATGCTGATTTTGTTATATTAAGATTGAGGGTGATTGTATTGTGTGGGGCTCATTTACTAACCTTACAGGGTGACCGAACAGAATGGTGCAATTTGTATCATTTTCATTTCCTATACTGGCATACCCCGCATTAACGTACGCAATGGGACCGGAGCATGTATGTAAAGCGAAAATGTACTTAAAGTGAAGCACTACCTTTTTTCCACTTATCGATGCATGTACTGTACTGCAATCATCATATACGTGCATAACTGATATAAATAACACATTTGTAACAGGCTCTATAGTCTCCCCGCTTGCACACAGCTTCGGTACAGGTAGGGAGCCGGTATTGCTGTTCAGGACGTGCTGACAGGCGCATGCGCGAGCTGGCGTTTGCCTATTTGGTGATATGTCCTTACTCGCGAGTGTACAGTACTTAAAGTGAGTGTCCTTAAACTGGGGTATGCCTGTGTGTAAAAAAGTTGCATCCTATATCATGCTTATTGTATTTAAAAAAATGAAACAAAAAATCAACAGTGTAGAACATATCTCTCTCTGTATAGATGCAGTGTGAGTCCCACCCCCTTCTCACAGGCAGTGTTTTCTTTAAAAACAATGGCTGCTTCTCCTGCTGGTACGTTGTGTACATCCTGCTGCAACACGTCAGCAGTTGCAATGATGTTAGCTACGTGTGTGTGTGTGTGGTGTGTGTGTGTGTGTGTGTGTGTGTGTGTGTGTGTGTGTGTGTGTGTGTGTGTGTGTGTGTGTGTGTCTATATATTCAAACCTGCTTCATTTGTATTTGCTTCTTGTTTTGTTGAAATAATAAGACAGTCTTAAAAGAAATATCCAACTGTGACTAATTTACATTATATTGAGTATGTATGTATGTATGTGTGTATTGTATCTATCTTTACTTATATAGTGCCAAAACTGTACTCAGTGTTTCACAAAGACAATACAGTACAGGGAATTATAATAATACACTAAGCTCAGCAAAATCAGACAATAGGAAAGGAAAACCCTGCCCTGGGGAGCTTACAATCTAATTGGTATGTTGGGAGACATATAGAGACCGCATGTGAGGGAGTAAGTGCTGTAGATGGCTGTGCTTGGCCACAATGGTTGGTAGAAGTGACTGTGGGTGTGGGACAGTAGCCATGAGTGCAGGCTATTGGGATGCTTCTTTTGCGAGGCAAGTTTTAAGGTTGGACAGTATTAATGACATTAGCAGGGAAAGAGGTGGCAGGAGACATGGGTGAGAGCAGGTGTGAATATGGCTGGGTGCAGGATAGCACAGTGATGGATGCAAGTTACTCAAACTTTTACTAGCCAAATAAAAGTGAAAATATTACATTGTATTAAAACTCTAAACAGCACATTTCCACAGAATAGAAAAGCACGTTTATTGGACAGTGTAAAAAGGACTTATCACTCTTTGGGGGCTATGCACTAAGCAGTGATAACTGCTTTTATGTATGATAAATGGCTTTTAAGACCGATACTGCCTGCTGCGTGATTCACGAAGCAGTGATATCAGTGCTTTAGCGGCAGTAAAAAACATTTTTTTCTGCAAAAATAGTGAAAAAAAATACGTCCAATCAAGCAAAAAACGGCAAACGCGCCGTTTTTTTGCCAGTCAGCGCGATTCACTAAGTTGTGATAAGTTAATCATACTTTAGAAGCACACCAGATTTTTGCACCAGCTTAAGGCTGGCGCAAAAGAAAGAGTGGGAGTCCTTTCACCATACGGAGCATTCTTGGAGAGGAGTCACAGGCCGCGAGGTTGCTACCTGAAAACCAGATCTGACGTCAGACGCCCAGACCCGCGGAGACGCGATGGAGTAAAGGCTGGAGACAGAGATCTTACGGTGGCTGCAGGACGGTGAGTTGGTGTGCCAAGCTGTCTCTTCAATACACTATTGAAGTGTGATATGCCTGTTTTTTATTGATATACTGTAAGTGCGATTTTTACACTTAGATTAAAACCTTTTAAACCTGGTTGATCTATGCTATGTAGCTTTTTCTATATTGGGGCTACATCTTCTTGAATATTGGAGCTGCTTCTCCCTCAATCCTTGCTGAGCTGACACTCGCCTTGGATAAACTGCCTAAACCCTTGATTACACACTGCTGTTGATATTCTTACAGTTTGTAAATAGGCCTTTCACAAGAGCCAAGATTGGAGCTGACATTTGTTTCACTTTGTATTTCTCCTGCACTTAGATTTTCTGTGCTTTTGTGTTTTTTCCTCTATGCTTCCCCAGTAATCTGTGAATCTGCAAAAGAAATGGAGCCATGAATAAAATCATTGTTTACAAAAAAATTTCACCACACAATTAATACAACAGGCCGGCAGGTGTCCCCGGGTGAACCCCGCGGAAGTCCGGGGCCCTCGGGTGATCCCTGCGGGAGTCCGGGGCCCTCGGGTGATCCCCACACTGGCCTGCGGTACCAATCGTGTGGCAAAAAAACAATAACAGGCAATACTTTGAAATAAATACACCCCCCGGCCCCCTAACATATTCAGTACATTAATGGTCAAAATGACTATTATCTAAATATAGATAATAGTGCATTTGTCCATTACAAATAAAACATTAAGCTGCAGAAATAAAATAAATAAAACTTGCACTCACCCCTGCCAGGCTGCCACGATGAAGGCCGTCCTCATCCTCATCACCGTCCATGTCCTCCGTTGCCACAAACAATGCAGTATAATCAAAAATACAATCTAATGTCCCCTAACCCCTTAATCACTTTAGCGGTTATTAACCGCTATAGTAATTAAGGGGTTAATCCACCCTCGCCCACTACCCACCCAGGAGGCAACTACTCCCACCCTTCACCCATTCATTGGTACAGTGGGTACATTATACTCCTAATTGGTTGTTGTAGACCATGTGACTCCCTTTGGATGCCGTCACATCCTTTCCCAAAAAACTCTGTCACGTGGTCTACTAAAACCAATCAGATTGGGGATATAGTTCCCACAATCTGATTGGCTGAAATACCATGTGATGGAAGCCATGTTGCTTTTTGTGACGTCATGTTAAAGGGAAAGGAAGCACAGCCATTCTGATTGGCTGGCTTCACTTCCTTTACATGACGTCACCAAAAAAAAAAAAAAACACATGGCTTTCACAGCCAATCAGAGGCGTGTGAACAATTTGCACTAAAATGTGACATCACAATCCTATAAAAGCCTGTGCAGCCTTATTTGACGGCAAGAAGCCGAGGAGGGAGGAGGGAGGACCGTTAAGGTGATTAAGGGGTTAGGGGACATTAGATTGTATTTTTGATTGTACTGTATTGTTTGTGGCAACATAGGAGGACATGGAATTGTACTTGAAGTAAACCCTGGTACAATCAGGTTGCCAGTAGTTGCTATGGGGTTTTCCCCCTCCGAGGAGCTGCATTTGGTGACAACGGGAGGCGGTGACATCAGGCCTGAGCATGACCAATCATGAGCCAGACCTGGTGCCCTCCTCCTGGCTGTACTTAAGGGCAGTATCACCCTAAATGTAGTAGTGTTCTTCCCCCTCTCAGGAAGGCAGGTCACACAACAGGAAGCCTGAGATTGGGGCCACTCTTCCCTTCAGTGGAGAGTGAGTGTCGACCATATCTCTGCCTCTGCTAGTGAGGTGGGGAAAAGCTAGGTTGGCTGCGGGTGCTTTTGGCCTGTAGTGACGGTCCAGGGACCATCCTTCAGTGAGAGCTGAGAGTACTGCATTGGGCAGAAGCCGACCGTGTAACTGTGCTGTACAGAAGACAATAAACCGTTCCTGTTGTTAAATATCTCCTGCATGGTGCGTGACCTTACTGGGAAGGAGAGGTAATAGTTCTACCATGGGAGATCACCTTCAGTTCCTGGAGCCTACGCCAGACTGAGGCGCTGCACTGCTAAAGAGATATTTGGGGTATGAACCCCAGAAGCCTAGTCCTGTGTCCCCACTACCATCAGCGGATGACTCAGCCCTACTGTTGCCAGCAGGTATATGCACCATACACCGTAGTAATGGACAAATACTCCTATCGGGTGAGGTAAACACCGGTTCATTTGGAGGCACTGCTGAGATCTGTAACAGGACAGGCTTTCAGAGTAACAAAGCTGGAAGTAACAAGGTACGCTTTCAGAACAAGTGCTAATGAAGGAGGGAGGCTAGGTGTAGTCAGGGGGATGGTGTACCTCATACCCTCGTAACCTCGCAAAGAACGACCTAGACGGCCCTATCAGGTGAATGGTCTGGAGACAAGAAGGCTATTGCTGTTCTAAGTCGCCCTGAAGAGGGTCCATGATGCCGGCAGCCATCGGGATGGTGTAATGGTACTAAAAGGGAAGAACCCAGAGTACTACTAGCCAGTAGCCAAAATGTGGAACCACAGAGTGATGGCAATGGACTAAAATCATGTACAGCATATCGAGATGGATCTTTGCTAGCCTGGGGTACAACCTACTCTTGGTAGACTGCTAATCTATGTGCTGTGAGGACCCACGAGGAATGGATTCCTTCCAGAATCACGGTCACTGCGTGGTCTGTGAAGGAATTGTGCCCAAAATGGAGGTTCCCTTGTCCGGGAATGCGCCATGTGAGTTACATGAGCTAAAATGGCATCTCCCACCAGTGAAGGGTTATAAGGCCATTTCTAAACAATTTAAAGTCCATCATTCTACAGTGAGAAAGATTTTTCAAAAGTGGAAAACATTCAAGAGAGTTGCCAATCTTCCCAGGAGTGGACGTCCCAGCAAATTCACCCCAAGGTCAGACCGTGCAATGCTCAGAGAAATTGCAAAAAAAACCCAAGAGTTAAATCTAAGACTCTACAGGCCTCAGTTAGCATGTTTCAGTTCATGACAGTACAATTTGAAAAAGACTGAACAAGTATTGTTTGTTTGGAAGGATTGCCAGGAGAAAGCCTCTTCTCTCTAAAAAGAACATGGCAGCCCGGCTTAGGTTTGAAAGTTGCATCTGAAAAAACCACAAGACTTCTGGAACAATGTCCTTTGGACAGACGAGACCAAAGTGGATATATTTGGCCTTAATGCACAGCGCCACGTTTGGCGAAAACCAAACACAGCATTTCAGCAAAAACACCTCATACCAACTGTCAAGCACGGTGGTGGAGGGTGATGATTTGGGCTTGTTTTGCAGCCACAGGACCTGGGAACCTTGAAATCATTGAGTCGACCATGAACTCCTCTGTATACCAAAGTATTCTAGAGTCAAATGTGAGGCCATCTGTCCGACAGCTAAAGCTTGGCCGAAATTGGGTCATGCAACAGGACAATGATCCCAAGCACACCAGTAAATCTACAACAGAATGGCTGAAAAAGAAAAGAATCAAGGTGTTGCAATGGCCCAGTCAAAGTCCAGACCTCAACCCGATTGAAATGCTATGGCGGTAACTTAAGAGAGCTGTGCATAAACAAATGCCCACAAACCTCAATGAACTGAAGCAACGTTGTAACAAAGAGTGGGACAAAATTCCTCCACAATGATATGAGAAACTGATAAAGTCATACAGAAAACCAGTACTTCAAGTTATTGCTGCTAAAGGTGGTTCTACACGCTATTGAATCATAAGGTATACTTAGTTCTTCACACATGGATTCTCCATTTTGGCTTTATTTTTGTTAAATAAATCATGACACGGTGTAATTTGTCATGTGTTGTTGTTCATCTGAGGTTGTATTTACCTCATTTTAAGACCTGCTAAGGAACATATAATTGTTATTATGTCCTGATATGTAAAATTATAGAATTCAAAGAGGGTGTACTTTCTTTTACACACAATTGTGTGTGTGTATTTTGAGGGGGGTAGTTTGTGTGTATTGGAGGGGGGTTGTGTATGTGTTTTTTGGGGAGGGTAGTGTGTTTCATATCCTGCATGATTTGAAACCAGGCAATGTCTGGGTCAGTACGTTACACTACCTAAATAGCCTCAGTGAGGGTCCCGTATGTGTGGATGCATATAGTATTTGTTGAACGGTTGATTTGCAGCTCATGCTTAAGATCACAGTACAATCCTACTAGTAAAGAATTATTTTACATGGATAAGGGGTGTTTGAAATACATATGTAGCAGGGTACCCCATGGCTACTATTCTACCCAATGGGCTGGCAGTAAACCCTGGTATTTACAGGCTTGCCAGTAGTTGGTGTGGGGTTTTCCACTTCACCTTTGGTACTGCACTTGAGTGATAGCAAGGGCTGTTACATCCTGTTGTAGCCGAGACAATGGGTGTCCGCCTTCTGGCTGTACTTAAGGGCAGGACCACCCTAAATTTGGAGGTTGTTCCTTCCCTCTGAGTAAGGCAGGTCACACGACTGGGAGCTTGAGATTGGGGCCTACCCATGTGCTCTTCCCTGCGGGGAGGAGTGAGTGTGATTATACCTCTGCCTCCACTAGGGAGGTGGGGAAGAGTTAGGATGGCTGCGGGTGCCCTTGGCCTGTAGTGACAGTCCAGGGACCATCTCCAGTGAGAGCTGATCTAAGGAGACGACTGCTGCATAGTTGTGTTACTGCAAAGGGTGTAATAATAAACTGTTCCTGTTTGCAATATACCTCCGGCCTGGTGTGTGATCTAACTGGGGGAGAGTTACAAGTTCTACCGTGGGAGATCGTCTACATACATCCCTGGAGCCTACGGCAGATGGAGGCGCTGCACTGCTAAGTATTATCTGGGGTATGGACCCCAGAAGCCTATTCCTGTGTCCCAAAATCATTGCGGATGACTCAGCCCTCTTGTTACCAGCAGGGGGGGGGGGAAACACTGTTGCACATATTTTTTATGATACAGTTTTAAGCAATCTAGCATGCGCAGTATAAAGCATAGCAGGAGATGAGTGTTTCGGTAGCATAAATTATCCTGATACGGACAGTATAAATGCAAAGTTCCATTTTGCCTCGTACTGAATTCAAACATACTTGGGATAGACATAATACTATACAAAATACAAAAGAAATTCAAGGTTTAAATAGGGTCTTCAGGTTGCAAAATGTGCAGACTTGATGGGCTAAATCTGCCGTCAAATTGTATGTTTTTAGGTTTTTATTTTGGGTGTTTAATAACACCTGCGACTTCTTGGTATCTAAGGAGTTAGTGCTGTTTTAGCAGCAGGCAGTTTAATTCCTATTAGAAGTTGAATGTTATGTCACTGCATTGAATATCAATGTTATATTCCATGAATTCTCAGAGTATCAGGGAAACTACAACTCCCATGAGCCTGTGTTTGAGCATGTGCACTGGATATAATAATCCAAGATGATACCTGACCTGCTCATACTTTTTAGTAATGGAAGCAGGCATTATGGGCAAGTAGATTTCTACACTGCAGCTTCTCTTTGAGAATAGGTGCAACCAATGGAAAGGTACAGATCCTGTTTGTGCCTTCCTTGACCATCAGAAGGAGACTGAAGTGTGGGGTGTATGAATAAACTCTCTGGAGCCCAGTTATCCCTGTTAAGTCTTGGCCTTCTCAAATGATGGTGTTGCTAGAAGTACATACAGTAGTCATAGTACTGGCTTCAGCATAGGAAAAAGTGTAAAGCTAATCTTGTAAGAAATCCCATTCCCAACTAGGTCTAACCCTTGAGTTTTATAGGTCAAGGTGGCCCCTGCTTTCCCAAGCTAGATGTAAAATAAACTACAGTATCTGGAAGTAAAAATCAGAATCCTTTTGATGCTCCGTAGACATTTCAAGATAGGGGTAAAAAGAAATAGCCCCCTTCTTTAAATCTAGACTTTCACTTTTGTCATTATGTTATAAGTATAATATCCAGATTGGAAATGGCAAATTTAAATGACTACACAGAAATGTCTAATCAACAGTCTAATTAACCGTAGCAACAAAATCTATTGCTTGCATTTTTTTTTTCAATTCTACCAATACCATATAAAATGATAATCTGAAAAAAAACCTCATTTAACATAAGTCTGTTCTCTGTTATGAAAATTCAGGTAATGTATTCCTGCTACTAAATTGTATTTGAGAAAGTGTTATTAATTTCATATATCAAGTTGGTGGTGGCCATCTGTTCACTCCACACTGCTTCGTCTCCCTCCATCTGCCCTGTTTTTCTTCTGCTAATCGGGTGGCGAGGGCTCAGATGATCAGGAAGTTTCACTCTGACTTTTGATTTGTCACTCATCATCAAGCCAGCTGTGCATTTTTAGCAGTCTTATGCTAGCTGGAGTTGAATATAAAAATCTTACTGTCTGATGAATTTTTTTTCCCTTTGTGATTTTTTTTAACACACATTTTTGAAGCCAGATTACACTTTGTATGCACTAACAATCTACCTTCCTACTGAACATTTAGCAGTATGAATATAAATTAAGCTGGAAATCCTTCATAATGTTACTGTACAGAATATAGACAGCAGGGAAGCAGTTCGAGTGTGGAGAGATACAGTAGTTTTACACTACAAAGAACATCAGAATAAATTGGTGTGAAGCTCAGTTGTCTTTACATCTAAGCTTTAGAATTTATAAACCTATACTCCAAACCCAAAACCAGCATCGTCCTTAATCTTACATAACCATAATTAAACTATCTGAGACTGATTATGACATAGCTATTGAATTATATACTGGTATGCTTAGATTGAAATGTGCCTGAGAAGGAAGGAGAAGAGATGCTACAGTAAGTCGACACCATAGCCATCGAAAACTGGCCTATTATTAACTGTATCAGCCCATGAATCCTACCAAAAGTTGACCAGAACTCTGCAGTCTTGTCTCCTGACCTGTTCTGCTGTTAAGAAACCATCTCACATCAGATGCAGCGGCAGTGTACAGATGTAGCACGACTTATTTTTTCCAGTGACCTTGCAAACCCACGTGTAATTCCCTGGCACTTCATTACATGTTGCAGCCCCATGACTGCAACTGAGCCGCGGCTGCCAAATGGTGTTTTATGCCTGCTGTACTACTTTACAATAATGATAGGTGGTGTTAGTGTGTCTTTAACATAAATGATCTACACAGTCAACCCTCTGCACTTGATACACTGACAGTACTGCAAACTGCAGACAATGATATTCACAGGATCAGAACACAATATCCTCTTTTTCCCATCCGGCCCCTTGTAGTTGCTGCCCCCCTCCTTCAACCACCACGGGAGGTCATGGGCCCCAACCAGGTTGTGCCAAGGAGGCTGTCTGTGCTCCTCCTCCTCACTCAGCCTGAGCAAAAGGAGCGTGTCAGCTCAGCCAGGGTCCCTCTACAAAACACACAGTAATAGAGAGTTCAAACACTACAGTATATTCTATATATCACTTGTAAATAAACACAACGTGCAAATATTGGAGTAGGTACCATATTCACACTTACTCTGCTAGGGAATATGACCATCCACATGTGGTCAATCATGTTCCAATATTCTCGCGGAAACTGCCAGTGCAGGGAAATGGGGATGCTCTGCTGGGTTCCAGCAGGCTTTGTGAGGTGGTCTAGATGTCTCTCTGACATCTTGCAAGTAATTTGAAATGTCTAGCAGTGGGGCGTTAAATTGTTGTTCTTAGTTAACCATGTACAGTACAAACAAAGCGGGTGAGGTGTTGGAGAAATACTGTAGTGTCTTATACAAAGCTGTCTTCATCTTTCCTCTTCTCTGGCTTTCTGGATGTCCCCAAGTGTCTCTATGAAACAAGGATCTGTCTTATGTTTAAAAGGTACAGTAGGGAAATATAATTTATTTTCCACCTAAATAATTGACCACCACTGAAATCAGTTAAACTATAAAAACACATGTTAAGTTCTTGACAAAGATATTCACTCTGCAATATTCTGAACACATTCTGGATTGCAATTAAAAAAAATAAAACACCACAACATCGCAGGATGGGATTCCGTTGGCTGCCTGTGCACTAAGTGTTCCCGTGGCTGGAATCTCGCACCCTTTCGCGGTACGAATGACAGTAAGCTTTGCTAAATCTGTAGTTGCAAAAAGAGATGCAACCAAAGAGCTTGTTGTGCACATAATTTTCAAATGTGGCCTATAGGTATATCTGTGTTCCTGGCAATTGGAAGATTTGCAATTGCACATACAGTGCCTTGATTAAACATTTAAAAGCTGCACTCCTGTCCAATATCATGGAAGGATGTAAAATACAGATACTCAAATACTGAAACTTTACTAACTTTTAAAGATAACTATAAGTGAGTCTGAGTTGCCATTAGTTGCCCCAGAATCCCCGTCTTATTTCATCATCTTTATTGTTTGGCTCTCCCTGTTAAGTGAGAGGGGGCAAAAGCAGACTAATTAAACTGGCAAATGATTCCATTCTTCCATGTTGTTCTATCACATTTCAGAGATGCTACCGCTTTATTACAAATATTTAACGTTTAGGAGGTGATGTGAGAAGGAATGCTCTTCATTTGGTAAGGAAAACAACGTTTTTAAGAGCAGAAAAGATTGCATAGATATTAACTGTATATCATGTCTGTGTACTAGCATTCCTAAAACACAACACCTGTTAAAATCTCTGTTTTGTGTTGGTTTGTCACCGCCAAAGCAGCATGTTGCCTATCGACTAATTTGTTGGACTACATATCCAGCATGGTTGCTGAGGTTTCAGTATTGTCTCATTCACTAATACATGTAAATGTTTTTCAACTCAACTTTTTCATTATCGTCAGGTGAGGAAACTACAGTAGCTGCTTCCCACATGACTAACATTGACATCAATCAGGCGCTCTGAAATGCTGCTTTATTGGTATCATCAGTTGAGTAAAAATGAGACCTAGGTCACTCATCTACTGTAGTGCCGACGAGTATTCTAAAACAAATCTGGGACAATCACCAACAAGACCCAGGTACATCCTGGGTACATGCTGGGTACATGCTGCAACATTTCCGTGACATTTCTGCAGACAGACTAATGGCCCATCGGATTAACAGCGGGGGTCCCTGGCAGTTCCATTCAAACTGAATGGGACTGCCAGAGACCCCTGCTGTGTCAATCTGATGGGCCATTAGTCTCTGCAGAAATGTCACTGAAATGTTTGCACCATGTACCCAGCATGTACCTGGATCTTGTTGGTGATAGCCCCAGATTTTCCAAGTCAAGTTTAAGGCAAGTTTTAGAATACTCGTCGGCGCACCTGCATGGTGTAATTAACGTCATCTTAG
Organism: Ascaphus truei; assembly: GCF_040206685.1. Taxonomy (NCBI): domain Eukaryota; kingdom Metazoa; phylum Chordata; class Amphibia; order Anura; family Ascaphidae; genus Ascaphus; species Ascaphus truei. The sequence continues at coordinate 74,613,274 of NC_134484.1, forward strand.
ACATTACATCAGTATTTTATGATTCCTCTCATTCCATTCTTTCTTTTCACAACTTTCTTTTTCTCCCTCTTATGGTTTCATCTTATGCTTACATTTGTTTTTAACCACGACAGATCTACACGCCTTGCTTTAAATCTTTCTAACTTGGATTACATCCTTTGTTCAACATGCATACAATTGTATTGCCTTTCCATCACTGTAGATGAAATGATCCTGATTGATTGATTAGCCCAATTACTTTTATCACATATATTTTTGGATAATCTTTGAATATTATAAGCAGTTAGAACACTGTATAACTAGAGATGTGCACATTTGCCCAAATTCGGTTTGCCAATGTTCCATTAGAACTTAAAACAAATTGAACATCAACTTATATACCTTACAATAGAGTAACTAAGGCTAGGTTCCCAGTGCCACCGGCGGCGCGTGCGGCCATGTGTGCGCCTCTCACCAGCCCCTTACCTTCTCCCTAGCTGTCCCCAGTGCCCCCTCGCTTCCTGGCTCACTACACACTTTGACGTGACAGCCAGCCGGGGCTACAAGAGGATTGTGTTCCCATACAGCGACACGTCACGTGGTGTGCCAGGGAGCCAATAAGAGAGGCGGTTTGCTCCTGCTCCTGCCCTGCCCCTCTGATCACCGTCCACTTTGAATCCTCCTCTTCAGCTTCTTTGCCCGGTGATCTCTTTGATGCATGGCCCCTCGTGCAGCATTTGCAGGGGTGGAGGGGGGAGAGCGAGCGGTGGGAGACTTTATCGACTCTTTTTTAACATAAAAGCCATCATGGCCTGCCCCCCGTCATTGCCGCTCCCAACACGCCCCGTTTTGGCCACCCCCTGCACCTGAGAACTCTTGCCTGCAGACCGCAGATCGTGGTCCATTGCTGTGCACGCGCTGCCAGGACGCCAGGTACGCATGCAGCAGCTTCCAGCGGGACCGTAGCCTTATATTACACGTGAAGATTCCTATGAACAATATTTAAATCAGTTTATGTCTCAGGTATTGCCCTGGGACATTTACTTGTTCAACTCCTTGTAAAATTTGAAAATGCATGGCTCACTAATTTGGGTGAAAATCTTGGTTTTTATTTCTCAACTAACGTTAACCCATGACTCCCACTCAACCAAGTCAGTAGCGATTACTGCAGAATCGGGGTGCAATAACTCTCATTAGCCTTTAGTGAATCTCCCCCTAAGTGGTTCACAACATTTTTTACATTGTGCACCCCCTGCTAGAAAATATTTGTTCAGTGAACCCTAATTAATATATCATATTGTCTATTCAACAGACAATTGCTATCAAAACGGGTTGACTGATCCAAGCCAACTTGAGTGTCCTGAGCTTGTGGGGTAACAGTCGTAAGGCCTCAAAATTGCACCTCAGTGTGTACAGACATCATAGGTGGTATAGCTGTCAAGTAATGTGTGAGCTTCCAAAGTCATGCCCCACGATGCCTTGCCTCTGTGGATGTAAAGCATTGTGGGGAGTGACTTTGGAAGCTCCTTCTGTAATTGACAGCTACAGTATACCACCCACGCTATGGTGAACTTTGTGGCTTTACTAAGTGTGCAGTCCCCCACAGGCACAACACCCCACTATTTTAAGAAATAAACTATGGCGCTCCCTATTGAAATTGTAAACATAATCCACAAAAGTTTTGATGCACTTGAGATGAATATAAGAGATACAACCAGAAATAATACTCAATATACTGGCCTCTCTGTTGAGATGCTGCTTAACCAGGAAAGGATCATCCCTTGATCATCATGAGGCAGTAGAAATGGAGTTTGTGGTCAGTGCAAGTTGAGACAGAACATATATAAAAAAACAGCAATTAGATTTGTGTTATATAAAATTCAAATGCTAAATAATCTGTGTTAGACAATGAATGGGATATGTACTGTATATATGAATATAAATATAATTCTTCTCACACGGCTGTGTGTGAGTCAAATTCCTATCAAGGTGTTTTTAGACAATAAATGTCTCTCCTCTGTGTGACGTGTATATCACACCGTCAAACTTGAAGTGGTAGACCCACGTCTCTCCCGTGACCTGTGTTAGGATGACAGTTGCACGCAAAGTGTAAAGTTAAAGATGTTTTATATAACATAAAAACAGAAGTATAAGCAACTTACATGAATAAAAAAACTGCTACAATGCCTCAATGCCTCTCTGAGTCCTCCGCTGCGGTTGGCTCCCGCTTCCGCGTCCGTCAGTGGGACTGCTAGCAAGGAGCTCACTGGGCTATGGTGGCTGCTGTGGGTCAAAATAGTGCATGTACCGACAGGAACAACGCGTTTCTCACTTCCGTGCTTCGTCAGGTTCCTGCATTTGAATTTTCTATAACACAAATCTAATTGCTGTTTTTTTATATATGTTCTGTCTCAACTTGCGCTGACCGCAAACTCCATTTCCACAACACCCCACTATACTGCCTGGGATCCACCACTACATATATTTGGCAAACTCCTTTAAAGAGACCTCATGAACCCCATGTTGGGAATCCCTGCCCTAAGTCATGCTAATGTCTCAGCATTGATTGTGCATGTTGCTGCAGTATACTCTTGATATGCAAAGATATAAATGTATAAATGGTAATGCAGTGCAAAATTAAACTGAGCCATGTCTGGTGAAATTACAAAATGTAATCTGTTATGAGGTGATAATTATCATTGGGCTTTTCCACACCGTGGGAAAGTATCCAGTTTTCCTTCCGTTCTTTTTCCCATTTTATTTGCCCTAGCACAAAGCTCGATTCAATCTGTGATACAACCCACCACCCCATGTTTAAAAATAAAAAAAATCCACATCTACCGCACTCACACAACGTACTTACAAACGTACAAATTAGCAGGTGGCCGTCTGCAGCAATTAAAATTCGGTAATTCAAAAGCAAAAAATACTCAATTTAAATTTTTGCCTGGCAAAGTTCTATATTTTACTGTTTAAAGCATGAGCCATCTGATATCATGTTTAATTTAAAACATGGCATGTCTCACTGAGGCAAAGAACCTTCATCTCCAGAACATTGTGACACCGCACAGCACAACCATATGTCGCCTACTTTAATATTTTTAAAGAATTGCTTCTGCCTAAAGGTAGCATGTCCCATGTTTTTAAAACACATATTGCCTTAAGGCAACAGTAAATCGTCTATATTTAAAGAGACTGCACAATGCTTTCCATAACAGGTGAAGCCATGTTTAAGTTTATATTAGGAGTTTTGAAGAACAAACAGATCATGCAAGTTTGAACGGTGAACTGTATATATGTAAATGGCAGCTGTAGATAAGTACAAATATATTTGCTCTGAATACGCAGCTATTTCACTGATCTAAAAAAAAAATAAGTCTACAAAAATATAATTCAGATCAACACGCAAACATACAGTACAAAAAGTACAACAATCCAGGTTAAGTTGTCTTGCTACTAAGCTTGTGCTGGCTATTTAAAAAAAAAACTGCATGTGCAGTATGTGTATACTTTTTGTTTTTCATATACTGTATATAGTTATTTAAATAGAGAGGTATTCACGCAGCCATCTCTGTGACTGGATATCTGCAGCACATTTGTAGCACAGTTGTCTGCAAGACCTCTCTAGAACCTCATTTGCTTTTTATGAGAATATAAGTGGCGAACAGAGCTTTCAAAATCTCACAGGTCTACAAGTGTACATTATAATCTTTTTGTTTTTCCATGCCATTTTAAGTGTTTGGAATATTGGAGGGAATTTATTTTTACATTATTATTAAACTGCAATCAACCCTCTATGTATACTGAGTCGCAAAAAAAAAATTGGTATTTCACTCCTCAATGTGAAGTACGAAAATGAAGCATGGCAAGAATATCAATGTTTAAAAAACTGTTTTGCTCTTTACTCTGTAATCTGGATAAAGGGTTATATGCACGAACTGAATCCATTCCATAAACGACCTTCCAGCACCGGAAGACAAGTGTCCTCAAGTGAAGAACCCTAAAGGGACTTCTGGCGCTGGAATGTGTCTTATGGAATAGAAACGCTTAATACATATGGACCGAAATGTATATAGCGGCAACTTCCCAACATTGGCGCACTTTATAGTTTAAAACCAGAGACAGAACATGAAACACAGACAGAGCTCAGTGCTACATCCATTAACACAGATACACGGATATATATATAGGCACTGTACCGTGTATCTGTGTTAATGGATGTAGCACTGAGCTCTGTCTGTGTTTCATGTTCTGTCTCTGGTTTTAAATATATATTGCCATGCTCAGTAGCACTCCTCTTTGACACCTATACGCATATATATATTGTTGTTATTTTGGGGGTTCAATATGAGCTTATTGGGGTTCTGTACACTGGCGACACACTTTATTGAAGTGTGGCCAGTTCCGCAAGCCGGGAGATTTCCCGGCTTGCAAGTGGCTTCCCCTCGGCGTGCCGCGCGTCACTGATGCGCGGTCACGCGTCATCGGGTGCCTGCGCCCCCTGCACGCGCGTCCAGGGCTCCCCGAGGGAGCCCTGGTGTCCCGCGATGTGGGGGACGGCGGCAGGGGGTTCCGGGGGACCCGGCGGACCCGGAGAGGAGAGGGGGAAGCCGCGATCGGCGGGCCTCTCCTCCGCTGCTTCGGCGCGCGCCCGGCACCCTCCGGCGCGCGCCAGGTAACTGCTGCGGCCGAGAACGGGCAAATGCTCGAATAAACTCGGCCGCAGCAGTATGTTACGTACTTTATAGTTGCCTGAATGGGCCCTTGAATGTGTTCTGCCTAAGATTTTCTTCTTTATTAGTTATGAAGCAGGAAGTTTCTGGAGATCAATTGCTCAGTGGACCATGTTTCCTGAGCTACTTACCTGCACAGGCGCCCCTGGTAGCATCCCCAGTTAGGTAAACAATATGGGGACTTAAATGTCCCATGGCATAAGAGACAATAGGAAGCTGCAATGTAACTTGTCACGGTTTCCAATTGGCATGTATGTTACGGGAGATTAAGGAATCCACACCTCAGGTGTAAGGAATCCACACCTCAGTTTACTGCTTACCTTGCCTCACAGACCTGTGCAGTCCATGAACACTCCCTCTGGTATCTACTGCAGCTGTGCAAGCTATCACTGCAACCTAGCCTTGCACTCACTCATTGGAGCAGTGCCTTCACACCCTCCTCCAGGGATTGGCCCACTGGCCTTTAAGTTCTGCACCCCCACAATCCTCCTGTGCCGAGCATAACCCTTCCTGGTTTTCACAAGTGTTCTGCCACAATGGCTTGGCTCTGTTGTGTTCTAATCTCTCTAGTTCTATTCCCTAGTTCACGCAGAGTTCTGTTCCTGTCTCCTGTGCTGAAGCGGAGTACTCTCCTTGTTGACTTCAGCTCCCTGTTTCCTGAGACCGGCTGCTAGTCTCACGCAGAGGTCAGTTCCTGTCTCCTGTGCTGAAGCGGAGGTTTCCCCAGTGTTGTCTTCAGCTCCTTGGTTCCTGGGGCCTGCTGCTCATTCTCTATTGCAGAGGCCGTGTCCTGGTTCCTGCGCTGAAGCAGAGGATTCTCCAGCCTGCTCAGGACTCTTGCGCTGAAGCACTGATCTACCACTGCTGCCTGGCGGTGTGCCCACTCCGGTCTACCTATCACTTCCTGAGACCAGTACCATGTGCCATGGTCGCCGCACGTGCAGAGTCCACTCCCGCGCTCCTAAGCTGAAGCGGGGAACTCCTGACTACCTGTTGCCGAACTCCTGCTGGAACAACGTTTACCCTGATGTCTCCAGTCCTGACCCTGGCTTATCCACTGACGATGCTGCCTTCTCCAGTCCTGACCCTGCTACGTACGACTACGAACTGCGCAATCCGGATCAGCCTGCGCGGTCTAAGTTCGGTGCTTTTAAAACCCCACTACAGCCACGCGGTCCGACCCAGGTCCGTGGCGAGCACAATCGTGACAGTCTGCTCGGCTCCACAAACTCGGACCGCCCTGTGGTGAGGGTTGGTAAGTTTCTGTCTGAAATCCTGTCCCGGCCTGCAGACCAGTCCCAGTATCTATGCGAAATACTACCTCGGATGGAAGATCCGTTTATGTTAGCAGGTTTAACCCCTTTGCAACGCCGATGCCATAATGATCTCATTAGTAAGGCTTACTGCCTCAAGGACTTAAAACAGTCTCTGGCCGCTTGTGTTTACTCCCCTGGTTCCCTTTTAACCTGGGATAATGTGAATCCTATCAAACTTGCCAACGCCTGAAATGCACTCTATGCCTTGGCCTTATCATTGGACATTCACCTAGTACAACAGGACCCTCTCTTCATGTTGGCTCATGCACAAAACACACTCTATGTACTTTCCCTGACTTTGGACATTTGCATAAAGGAACAGGACCCTCTCCTCACCAGCTAGGCTGCCGCATGGCAGTCCCCCTGTGCTGCCAGTCCTGTCGCTAAACCTGGGGACGTATCTCCCTCTCCAGGAAATGACTAAACTAACCCACTATCACTGCCCCATAACGTAGAAGCTGCCACGGTCCCTAGCCCTGATTTTATGCCAGGGTACTCTGACACCAATGATATGTCTACGTTAACCCCTGCTGATCAGTTCTGTGAGGTTCCCCTGGAGTATTCATATATTTCTCTAACCATCACTAAGGCTCTAGTATCCGAGAATGAATCCCTTTTTCCCTCTATTTCTAACTCTGAATCTCCCAGTCCAGCCCTTGAGGTTTTTCCTGCTTTAACCCCTGCTGTGGTCCTGTGCGCCCTTCCTGTCAGAGAACTAATCCCTTCTACTTCCACGTTCTAAGCTTGAATTTCTAAGTTCTGTTCCCAGGGTCATTTCTGTATTAATCCCTGTGGGGCAGCTCTTTGAGTCTCCTTTGTTAAATCCCTGTCCTTCGCCAGCCAAGGTCACGTCCCTAGCTCCAAAGGAGAAATCCCTTGTGTCTCCCATTACAGAGGAAAAGCTCCCTATTTTTTACTCTCAGGTACTATCTGCATTAACCCCTGTAAACTCTTGCTGCCTCCAAGCTAATGCCTCCATTCTAGCCTCAGAGAATGTGTCCCCAAGTCCGACAGCAGAGGTTGCATTAAATGACTTCCCCAACATTGCTGAGTCCTTAGTTAGTTTTTGCTATAAAACCCCTGCTTCAGCTCAAGTGTCAGCTGCCGTGCCCCCTGAAACTTCGGCTAAAGTTCTGATTTCAGTTAAATGTATTCAGTTACCAAGTTTTTCCCTAAGCTTGGTTGCAGAGTTCCCATTCCCGGGTATTTCGCTGAACCAGTCTGTCACCCAGAGAACGATGATCCCTGCTTCAGCGCATAGTCCCCACGTCGTGTTATCTGCAGTCATTTCTGGTTTCCCAGACACTCCTTATCAAATACCCACTTCAGAGACCAGTACAGGTATGATTACCCCCCGTGTACTGTCTGTGTTCTCCCCTTCTCAAAGCTTAGGGTTAAAAGCGTACAGTGGTCAGTATGCCCCTCCTGGGGTTCATGTTGTGTTCCCAGGAATGTTTTCTGACACACTGCCTTCTCTCAAAAGTGACGCTTTTTCATATGTGCTAGCTAGAAGCCTGCACACAGTTTCCCCTCTCTCTGAAATTTGCCTTGCCGGTCCTGATACTCTGAGAGGTAAAAACCACCCTTCAGATTCAGAATCTCTTCCTACAGTGGCCGTTCTTGCTGTTGTTCCCCTGATTTCTCTGCCCATGCAAACCCTCCAGAGATCAGCATATCTGTTGTTACTCCCTTAGTACAGTCTGAGACCACCCTGCCTATATTACTAGTCCTGGTGTTTAAATCTGAGCTATTTAGTTTTCCTGCCCTTTCTAAACCTCAGCCCCTCAGCACTGTGTCTAAATATGCTCCAGCAACCGTTGGGTTACTCGGGGTAAAAATTAAAACTCCTGTCCTAAAGGGTACTTTCTCACACATGTCCAGCAAACCTAGAACTTCAGGGATTGATGCTAAGTCACTTATCACTATATCTGATTTTCTCTCTAGTCAAACCCAGACACCCGCACCACTGGCTAGGAGCCCCGTTATCAGAATTTTTGCACTAGTAAGCACGCCTATTCATGTTTTTGTCATGTCAAGTACCCCTGTTGTTAGGGCCCTTGCAGTTTTGGATAAGACTCCTTGTGCTCCTAAGGTGTCTGCCATTAAGAGTTTCCATGGTTCCTACTTGCCGCTTGTTGTCTCTCAGGCCCCTGTCACTGAAGTACAGACTTCAGCTTCTGATGTTAGCTTCCCTCCCACCGCTACCCTTGCTCTGCCTTATTCTCAAGTTCCTGATATTAAAGCCCCAAAGCCTATTCCTAATCCCCAGACAATACTATCTCCCACTGAGGGTTCCCCAGTATTTGGGAGCTCCACTGATGATTGCTTCTCTGCCTCTGTGAAACCATGGTTTTCCCAATAGAAACCTTCTGTTGCCCCTGTTATTTCCTCTGAGTTGGAAATACTCTGTACGTATCCCAAGATTTCGGTCTCTATGTCTGGTTTACTGCTTGCCTTCTCACCTTCCATACCAATACCGGGAAATGCTCTTACCCACCCTATACCCTCGCTGACCACTACCTTGGAGACCTCTGGAGGAGAAGACCCTCTCAAATTCCTACATGCACAGGTCAGCCAAGACTTTGTCTGTCCCGAAGGTCGCCCTGGTATATTCGATCAACTATCAAGGCCGCTTATCCTAAATTCTGGTCCCATTACTAAAGACTGGGCTCCCAGTGGGGGTTCTTCTGCCGTTTCTGCTCCGGAACCCTCTGGTTCTTCACAGCCTTGGATTGCCAAGCCATTTCGTGGGGCAAGCCACGTACCAATGATGTCTCTACCACCACTCTCATATCCTAGAACAGTACTCACCAAGGAACTGCTCGTTTACGGATCCCCTTTCCACCTAAAAAACTTTAGGAACAACTCAGTGTCCCCGGGACCCATGGATGGGCCTGTCTGGCCGCAGTTCTCACTGGGGGGTGGGGGTACACAAAGGAGTGACCACGAGTCTCTGGAACATGACTCTTCCTCCAATCCTAGACAGTTCAGGAATAATTGCAGGTCCCCCAACTCTATGAGTGGTCATGTTGGCCAGAGGTCTCACGTAAGGGGGGAGGGGTAATGTAAGGAATCCACACCTCAGTTTACTGCTTACCTTTCCTCACAGACCTGTGCAGTCCTTGAACACTCCCTCTGGTATCTACTGCAGCTGTGCAAGCTATCACTGCAACAAAGCCTTGTACTCACTCATTGGAGCAGTGCCTTCACACCCTCCTCTGGGCATTGGCCCGCTGGCCTTTAAGTACTGCATCCCCACAATCCTCCTGTGTCGAGCATAACCCTTCCTGGTTTTCACAAGTGTTCTGCCACAAGCCCTATGGCTTGGCTCTGTTGTGTTCTAATCTCTCTAGTTCTATTCCCTAGTTCACGCAGAGTTCTGTTCCTGTCTCCTGTGCTGAAGCGGAGTACTCTCCTTGTTGACTTCAGCTCCCTGTTTCCTGAGACCGGCTGCTAGTCTCACGCAGCGGTCTGTTCCTGTCTCCTGTGCTGAAGCGGAGGTTTCCCCAGTGTTGTCTTCAGCTCCTTGGTTCCTGGGGCCTGCTGCTCATTCTCTATTGCAGAGGCCGTGTCCTGGTTCCTGCACTGAAGCGGAGGATTCTCCAGCCCACTCAGGACTCTTGCGCTGAAGCACTGATCTACCACTGCTGCCTGTGGTGTGCCCACTCCGGTCTACCTATCACTTCCTGAGACCAGTACCATGTGTCATGGTCGCCGCACGCGCAGAGTCCACTCCCGCGCTCCTAAGCTGAAGCGGGGAACTCCTGACTACTTGTTGCCGAACTCCTGCTTGAACAATGTTTACCCTGATGTCTCAGTCCTGACCCTGGCTTATCCACTGACGATGCTGCCTTCTCCAGTCCTGGCACTGCTACGTATGACTACGAACTGCGCAATCCGGATCAGCCTGCGCAGTCTAAATTCGGTGCTTTTACAACCCCACCTCAGTCACGCGGTCCGACCCAGGTTTTTGGCGAGCACAACCGTGACACATGGAGCACCAGCAGCACCTACGGAGGTAAGTATGACGAAAAGCAAGGGGTCCCTGGAGTAGAAATTAACACTGTTTGCTCAAGAGACCCCCTAGTTCCATTCTCTATGCTATCCTGAGGTCCAGGGATGCTTTGGGTCAAAAATATCAGTGGGTTTTGCTGGTAAAAAAAGGAAAAAAACTAATATGGTTGCTAAGGTCAGTAATGGAAATCTGTGACACTGAACACTGAACCACAATCTGTCCACTGGACATGTGTTCTAATCCTGTGAATACAAACTCGCATATCTTGGGAATCTGGGGGACCAGAGCTCAGAAAAATACAGTAATTAAAAAAATAAGTTTGAAAAATGAGCATCGCGAATGACTGCTTTAACGTTTAAGAGCCCCATGACGATGGGGCAAAGTCAATTTAAGTGGCACCATGGCAAACAAAATGGAAAAAGAGGAGGGCTTCCTCTTCAGTTCCTGATGTCAGGGGCAGATTGTGGTCATATGATCCCATGACCCAGATGCCAGAATGGTCTGCGGCAGGGGGTACCATCCAGCACTTAGAGGGTTAAAATCTTTAATTAGATTACTTTTTTTTATGATTTAGAATTAAAACTTAATTGACAAATTGCAAAGTTTTTAAAATCACAACACATTGCCTTCACTGTGGATGTATTCACTAGAAATTGCCTAAATGTTTCGAAGGGATTATGTACCTGGTTTGTAGTCACTACCAGTTTCCCATTAGAAGGCCAGTAACCATCCTCAGCACTGTTGAAACCTAAAAGGTCTAAATAACTGTCAGTGAGTAGTTTGTTGACCATGCACTTCTTTAACCCAGGCTATGCTATAAAAACTGTATAACATGGTCGGCATAAGCTTATAGGACTCCATGTTGGCCTCTGTAACGCACGTCCTACCTTTCCAACCACTCCTTTAGTGTTTCCTTCTACCTCTTCACTCCCTATTTCTGTTGGAGTTCTTGGTGACTAATACAATCCTTTTGCTTTCAGTATCATCTTTGTGCCAATGACACCCAAATATATCTCTCTTTCCCTGACCCGTGTCTCCAACTGTCTCTCTGCAATCTCCTCTTGGATGTCTTACCACTACCTGAAGCAAAACACGTACAGTACAAAACAGAATTTATATTCTTTTCCCCTGCCACCCCTACACCAACACTCTCCCTCACTGTCACTAATAATAATATTATAATGGATTTTTTTTTCTTGTATGGCACTGCTAGTGTACATAGTGCTGTACAGAGATTTTGCAGGCACAAGTCCTTGCTACATAGAGCTTACAATCTATTTTTTGGTGCCTGAGGTATAAGGTGATAAAGTGACTTGCCCAAGATGACAAGGTGCTCACATTGGGATTTGAACCAGGCTCCCTTGCTTCAAACTCACAGTATCAGGGCCTTTACTCACTGAGCCACTCCTTCAGCCCTCAACACAATCTCCCTAACACTTCAAGCCCGCTATAGGGGTCATCCTTTACTCTTATCTCTCCTCCCATTAAGTCAGATGGGCCAGATAGCTTAACTCATCCTTTCCCTCTTCCAAAGCACAACAAGTCCTTTGTCTTTTCTAGCTTTATTGCAAAAGTCAGGGAAATTCAAGGTGCTTGTAGGTGTAGTAGTGTGGTAGAGAGTGCTTCTCTAAGAAGAGTGCTCTGTATCAAAGGAAGGACGTGTAAAAACGGAGTGGCTTTGCCAGGAGTGAAGCATGGAAGGTACTCACTCAGTGTCCTTTGGCTTGAAAAGGAAGTAAGGGGAGAAGTGTTACACAGGAAAGTAATGGGACTGACTTATCTTGTCAGCAGACACGGGAGGTAGAATAGCCCATTTTCACATAAGAGGGCTGAGAGGTTGCTATAGCAACCCATTGACTATGTGGATAGAGCAGGGATTGAAACAATGTGTCTATAACAGACACTGTCAGTCTTCAGAGCAGAGAAGCATGCAACTGAATAAGGAGCTGACAGACAGAAGCTGCAAGGGAAGGGAGAGGGGGAAGGGGGAGGGGGAAGGGGGAGGGGGAAGGGGGAGGGGGAGGGGGAGGGGGAATGGGGGAGGGGGAATGGGGGAGGGGGGAGGGGGAAGGGGAGAGGGGGAAGGGGAGAGGGGGAAGGGGAGAGGGGGAGGGGGAGGGGGAAGGGGGGAGGGGGAAGGGGAGAGGGGGGAGGGGGAAGGGGGGAGGGGGAAGGGGGGAGGGGGAAGGGGGGAGGGGGAGGGGGAATGGGGGAGGGGGAATGGGGGAGGGGGGAATGGGGGAGGGGGGAGGGGGAAGGGGAGAGGGGGAAGGGGGGAGGGGGAAGGGGAGAGGGGGGAGGGGGAAGGGGAGAGGGGGAAGGGGAGAGGGGGAAGGGGAGAGGGGGGAGGGGGAAGGGGAGAGGGGGGAGGGGGAAGGGGGGAGGGGGAAGGGGAGAGGGGGGAGGGGGAAGGGGGGAGGGGGGAGGGGGAAGGGGGGAGGGGGGAGGGGGAAGGGGGGAGGGGGAAGGGGAGAGGGGGAAGGGGGGAGGGGGAAGGGGAGAGGGGGAAGGGGGGAGGGGGAAGGGGAGAGGGGGAAGGGGAGAGGGGGGAGGGGGGAGGGGGAAGGGGAGAGGGGGGAGGGGGAAGGGGGGAGGGGGGAGGGGGGAGGGGGAAGGGGGGAGGGGGGAGGGGGAAGGGGGAGGGGGGAGGGGGAAGGGGGGAGGGGGGAGGGGGAAGGGGGGAGGGGGGAGGGGGGAGGGGGAAGGGGGGAGGGGGGAGGGGGAAGGGGGGAGGGGGGAGGGGGAAGGGGGGAGGGGGGAGGGGGAAGGGGGGAGGGGGGAGGGGGGAGGGGGGAGGGGGAAGGGGGGAGGGGGGGGGGGAAGGGGGGGGGAGGGGGAAGGGGGGAGGGGGGGGGGAAGGGGGGGGAAGGGGGGGGAGGGGGGGGGGGGGAAGGGGGGGGAAGGGGGGGGGGAAGGGGGGGGAAGGGGGGGGAGGGGGGGGAAGGGGGGGGGGGGAAGGGGGGGGGAGGGGGGGGGGGAAGGGGGGGGAAGGGGGGGGAGGGGGGAGAAGGGGGGGGGGAAGGGGGGGGGAGGGGGGGGGGAAGGGGGGAGGGGGGAGGGGGGAGGGGGGAGGGCGAAGAACAGCAATCCTGTTCCAGGACACTGGCAGTCCCATTCAAACTGAATGAGACTGCCAGGGACCTCCACTTTGTTAATCCGATGGGCCATTAGTCTGTTTGCAGAAATGTCACAGAAATGTTGCAGCATTACTGGGAGATTGCCCCAGATTTTCAAAGGCAAGTGTTCGGATACTCGTTGCTGCATCTGTACTTATACATTTGTCATTTAAGTATTGATGTCTGGAATATTTAAGGGTTACATGTACCTTAGCATAGAATTCTGGAAGCTGTATTGTGAAAGTACAGGTTTATTATTGTTTGAAACCTTTTAAGGGACCTTCATACATACACATACACATTGCTCGTTTGTTATTTAAAGTTGCACAGTTTGGACATCTAAAGTGGAGACTTTTGAGGTCTCAAAAGTTTGGACACAACCAGGCTATGAAAAATCCCTATGAGGAATGTATGCAAACTTTTGGCTGTTGTATTCCTGAAGATTCACAGAGATTCTGAGCCAAGAATCCACAGCTGCACTTTTACACATTGAAAGCCACACAGCTGCACAAGAACTTGGTTTTTTTTTTAAAACTTATACCTAGGAGGGACACTTGCATTAATCATATTTAATATTTTGACAGGGGTGCTGTTTTATTTAACTTTATTTGTTAATATGACCTGGACTTGAACCCAATAACGCAAGAAGTATAAATGAATAATATTTGTGTGTAAAAGGTTTTCAATTAGTACAACAATATTTGATAATATGAGTATACTGTGTGGGTTTCTTTTCTACAATAACATATACATATTGCAACCTACTATACATTTTGGAGACTGAGACATATATTATGATTTGTAAATGTGTAGAAATATGTTATGGTTTCAATTAAATGAAAACCTCTTATTATATTTGAATGTTTCCTAATTCAGGATAAATGTAATAGCTTTTAAACTTTAAGTCAAAGTACACATGATATATTTTATACATTTTCAGTTTTTTGTGAGACAGGTAGTATCTAACATAATGTATAAGAAAAAAAAAATCAAGAATGCAGTAGTTTTCCCAAGGTTGATTAAATACGATGGTGCTCAAGATCAGATAGAATCCATTGAAGGCTAGAGAGATAACATATCTCATGTTGAACAGACACATGTAAAAGACCAGTTGTCATTCCCATTACTTAGAACTAGAGGTGAAGCCAATGCTGATTACAGCACAAAAATCTAGATGCATTTCAATACTTTACAGCTGTTGTAACACCTGCATAGCATCCACTTGTGTAATAATCATCAGCTGGTCTTACAATTGTCAAGTCAGTGGAAGTACCCTTTGGACATAGACTGTTCAATTATCACAAGGCAATCAGTGAGTAAATCATGATGTGGACTTTGTATAGTATTTGATCTGAGACGCAGAGCAAACTCTTGTGACCTCAGCCAGGTAAATTTAACTTCTGACCCCCATGTAAGCACATCAGATAAGGACTCATTGTGCTTATAGATTCTACTATGCATGGATTAGTATAATCTTAGGTTATAGATATATACGTATACTACAAACTAGAATTTAATAATTTTAATTCCAAAGCAAGATACAATCACAGCCACCTACAGTATGCAGTGGAATTATTTCATAGCATTTTTGGGGGCCTATTACCTTAAACTCTGAATTTGGTAATGCACAGTTGAGGATCACCTCACACATCCCACTGAAGAGTTAAAGATTTAACATTTTAGTGAATAAACTATGACATTATCACTACCCATTAACATTATGGCACAGAACCATAATGATTTGCACTGAAACCATACCGTTTTAATCCTCTTTGCCAGTCATACTGTAGGTGACAAACATACTGTACATTGTATTTTCATGATCAATACACTTACCCTTTGAGCGACCAGATGTGCCCTTTTGGCTCTGGAGGGGTTTAGCACAATGCATACAACTACTCCTTGCCCACCAGGTGTTTCTTACTCAATTTAAATCTACCGATGTAGCAAGACTTACTGTTCCCGTGTCCATGGGGAAAAAAAGGTAAATGCCTCAGAACTTAATTGCAAGTCACAGCCAGTGACCGTGGCTGTCCAGTGGTGTTTATCAGCTTTTGTAGTTCTTTGATGTAACAATACTGTAGGTAATGCTAATGTGTAGTTAAGCTAGCTGTTTTTAAGACACCTCTTCTTCCCATACTCTTTCAATGCTAGAAAACTAAAGACATCAGTCTTTATAAATGGTAACATATTTATTAAAGTTAATGACAGAAACATAGCATATATCGGTGAATATTTTATTACAATATTTATTACTTCATACAAGAACATACATAACAAAGACTTTCCCCCCCAAAAAAATCCAATCTTCCATCAACATGCAGAAATCTTCAGAGAATTGGGGAGCGCAGGTACAAAAAAAAATGAGATATACAGTAAGGAAATACAAAAATGCAATACTATTTTTTTTACAAAGTAGTAGGATGGGTAATCTAGACAAAGAAATGGTAGCGCCAATCCTGAACTCCATCTGGATTCATCCTGAGCCTACCCTGCTGCTACAGTCTCCGGTTGTGGTGGATGGTACACTGATCCGGTGAAGTGTCTGAGCATCCGTCAGGGAGCACTGACGCGCATCCAGGCGAACCACACGGCGGCTTCTTCCACAACACACCAGCCGGTGCACGCGGGCAGTGGAGGTCTGAGGCGGAACAGACGGCAGGGGAATCTCCCAGAGCCCCAGCCAGACGCCAGCACACGTGGTGCAGCGCCAACGAGAGGGGATACTCTCCAATTTATCCACTGCTTGTACCCTATTACTGTCTGGTAAGCGGGCATTGTTCACCTGAGGCTGCTGTGCAGACGATACCTTTCTTTTAATGCCATTTTATTAAATGTGATTTTTTATACAGTCCTATGTCTCAGCACATGTTTGTCTTTTAGTGTTTTATGTTAGTCTTTGTACTGTATTGTATTGAATTGTGTAACTGTATCACACTATGTCTGTTTTTATTCTTTTTGCATGACCCACTGTCATCATTGCAAGAGTTCCAGCGGAGCCCATCACCCCACTGGTTGTATATAACTTTTATTTACTTTTTTGTACCTTCATTCATTTTATGTTGTACACCCAGCGCCATAGATATAACATCAGTTTCCAGGATGGGTAATCTGATACAGATGCAGTGTTGCCTTCGGTCATGGCTCCTTAAAGGCAACCCCCACGCACGCATGAAATTTTGTGCACGATTCACCTGGTTTTATAAAAGCCATAGCCATAGTGGCAACAAACGGTGAGCTATTCTGATCACAATATGATCCCTGCTGTTTAGTCTGCGCACACTCACACACTTGGCTCAAAACAGCTCCATGCAGAATTACCTACCTCTGTCATAATGAACCTGCTTTTTACCTCCACTTTGTTCTTTCTCATGGCCTCATTGAAATGTTATTCTCTCTATCCACTACAAACGCCTCCCTCCTTGCCCACGCCCAACATCACCATACACCCTGGATTACTCAAAAGCCTTGCGCTATCTACTGAATGTTGGTGGAGAACCCTGAAAACCAGCACACCAACCACCACACACTCAAATGGCAAACATCATAAAGTAACAACTTGCGAACAACTACTCAAATTTTTACTCATACTATTACTCTCTTTAGCAGGTGATATTGAATCTAACCCAGGTCCTCCCATTTCAACTCTGTCCCACACCCCTGAGAATACCCCCTTCAAATTCCAAAAAGGGCTATCTGTCGCCCATATAAATATCCGGAGTCTACTGCCCAAACTGTATGAACTAAGGGCATGGTACCTTATGCATAAACCAAAAGCCATCATTCTTACAGAAACATGGCTAACC
The DNA here is from genome assembly GCF_040206685.1 of Ascaphus truei. Classification (NCBI taxonomy): domain Eukaryota; kingdom Metazoa; phylum Chordata; class Amphibia; order Anura; family Ascaphidae; genus Ascaphus; species Ascaphus truei. The sequence continues at coordinate 74,630,239 of NC_134484.1, forward strand.
CCTAAAACCCCTGATGCACATATTAACCATTCAGGATACTCCATTTCTAGGAGAGATAGGTCAAAGAGAGGAGGAGGGGTGTTATTTTATATTGCAGACACCTTAAAATGTACACTGTTAAATTGCCACCCAAGCCCAACCTCTTTTGAAATCCTAGTTGGCAGAATCTGCTTGCCCTTTTCTAAGCCCATCTTGCTAGCTGGCATCTACCGCCCCCCTAAAGCCCCTCTACAATCTCTGACTGATATCACCCAGTTTCTTGGCCCCATTTCCTCTCTGAATGAGAAGAGTGAGCTGCTAGTTCTTGGGGATTTCCACTTCAATTGGCTTGACCCTAAAAACCACAAAATCCACACACAAATTAAATCGCTTAACCTATCGCAACTTATTTCCCAACCCACACAGACAAACCTGAAATCACACAACCATTCCTTGCTTGACTGGATTCTCTCCTCAAATTCCAGCAGAATCCAATCCTCTGGCATCCTTCCTGACATTTTCAGTGACCATGCAACAGTGTACTGTGTAAGGAAAATTAAACCACCCCAATCAAGCCATAAAGTTCTCCTCACTAGAACATTTAGAAACTTTAACCCACAAAAGTTTCTGGCTGACCTTAACAACTGCCCTTGGCACAGAATCGATTTAATTCCTGACCCTGATTCTGCGCTCGACTATTTCCAATCCGAGTTCTTAAAAATCTGTGATACCCATGCTCCACTACGCAGAATAAGAGTACGGGGTGAACACCTTCCATGGGTTACACCTGACCTCATAGCACTCTACCAGTTCAGGGATGCCTTGTGGAAAAGTCACAAAGTAACTGGCACTACCAAGGATCTCAATCACTACAGATGCCTGCGGAACATGTGCACAAGGCAAACAAGGCATGCAAAAGCACAATATTACTCGGACAATCTCTCCAAAACACATCAAACCCAGCTAACTTCTGGAAGGTTATCAACAACATATTCCAGCCTTCTAACCATCAACAGCCAAGTAATATCACTAAGGGCGATATTACTCTGACAAACCCCACCGACATTGCAAATGCATTCAATGATTACTTTGTGCGGTGTGCTACTAATTTATTAGCGAAACGCAGCCCAAACCACAAACCTGAATCTTATCCTGGGAGTACCCCTATAGCCCCACCCCCTCCCAACACTGCCCACAATTTTCAATTTGGCCCAGTATCCGAAGAGGAGATTACACAAGCGCTTCTCAAATTAAAACTAAGCAGCCAATGTGGACCTGACTTACTACAATCTAGGTTCCTAAGACTTGGTGCCCCTGCAATTGCCTAACCAATTGTTTCCATAGTCAACTCTATCCTGTCTGCAGGCCATATCCCTTAGACCTGGAAAGCTGCCAGAGTTGTCCCAATCTTCAAAAGTGGGGACAAAAACACTGTCTCAAACTACAGGCCAATCTCCCTTCTCCCAATCCTATCCAAAGTCATGGAAAAATGTGTCCACTCCCAATTAAGCGATTACTATAACAAGACAAATTTCCCTAGCCAATTCCAATCTGGGTTTCGCCCCAAACACTCTACCGTAACTACCCTGCTAAAAGTTTGCAATTAAATCCAGTGTGGAATGGAACGGGGTCAACTCACTGGTACAGTATTCCTAGATTTTGCACAGGCTTTTGATACTGTTGATCATGCTATCCTGCTTAAAAAACTCCAGAGCTCTGGAATAGGGAAGCATGCTTTAAACTGGTTTCAATCCTACCTATCAGGTAGATCCCAACATGTGTCCATCTCTGGCTCTAACCCCCTGGATATCACTTGTGGCGCTCCGCAAGGCTCTGTTCTGGGGCCCCTACTCTTCTCATTGTTCATCAATGATCTTCCCACAGCTTGTCAGGAAGCCTCAATACACATGTATGCAGATGACACAATCCTATATGCACACAGCCATAGCCTCTCTGACCTTCAACACATACTTCAGTCTGACTTTTTCAGACTCGAAACTGGATTTCCCAAAACAAACTGTTTTTAAACACTGACAAGACTGTAACGATGGTATTTGGGAACAAGACTACATTTTTAAAGCTTCCAGCGACTGAGCTCCAGATTAGAACCAACAGTAACACCACCCTAACTGCTGTTACTAGTTTTAAATATCTGGGCATATGGTTTGACTCCCACTTAACATTTGGGATGCACATTGATACCCTGATAACAAAGACCTATTCCAAACTATGGGTACTTTACAGGAACAAATCCTCCCTACGTCTCCTGGTCAGAAAACGTATCGCACAGCAGATGCTAATGCCAATTATTGACTATGGAGACATAGTATATGGCTCGGCACCTCAAACCCACGCACACTTGACACCCTCTACAATTCAATTTGTCGTTTTGTTCTCCAATGCAACTATAACACACATCACAGCGAAATGCTCAAAGAACTAGATTGGTCATCACTCGAGTCTAGGCGCAAAGTTCACCTTTCCTGACTTGCCTTCAAATTCTTTATGGGCAAGCTACCCAGCTACCTGAACAAGCTCCTCACCCCTTCCACATGCAGCACCAATCACCTGAGATCAGACTCCAAAAGACTGTTCATGGTCCCAAGGCTCAACAAAGTATTCGGCCGCTCCTCCTTCTCTTACCGTGCACCCCAAAACTGGAACAACCTACCAGAGACTCTCACATCCACCACCAGTTTAAGTTCTTTCAAATCTAAGGCTGTCACACATTTTAATCTGGTCTGTAACTGTTTCATACGCCCATAATATATATTATCTTTAACTGTGCACGCAATGTCTTGTATATAATGTATACCCTGCTCATTTATGTAACTGTATTTGTAAACATGTATTTGTCCTCATAACGCTGTGCCCAGGACATACATAAAACGAGAGGTAACTCTCAATGTATTACTTCCTGGTAAAATATTTTATTTATAAATAAAATAAATAATAGCGGTTGACGGCACACCACGGGGGGGGCACAAATTCCCCCGCGGACAGCCAATGGAGTGCCCATGGAGCGTTCTCTGGCGCCAGGTAGAAATGCATCTACATATAAAAAATGTGAGTGTGCCTATGAGGCATAAATCTATCATGGCAAATGTCGGGTTAAACCTTTTGACTACAGGTGTTTTCCCTTTAGTTACCCTTGGTATCTCGAAGTAGAATAGAGAAATGCAATAGTGCAGATGATAGCAAAATATAGCAACTTTATAGGTTTAAAAAAAAAAAAACAGAACATCAAAGTGTGCACTCACACTTTATCCAAATAAAAATCACAGAAGGTTCTTGCTTCATTACAAGCTGGATTTATCCATTATTGAAGGAAAAGATGAAGAAGAGTGATATAGCAGAAGAGTTCGGATTTAGATCAGTCTTTTCTATTTGGTTTTATGCCACACCAATTTGTTGGTACCTTTATATACAGCTGATTTGGGCATATCATTACAAGCAATTAAGAATATGATTGGACGTCTATTGTGAAAAGGTATTAAAAGTTGGTCAGGGAGCTGCCACTATTGAAAACAAATTAGCAGACTGCAAAAAAGTGCAGAGTTAATGCAAGCCCACCCTTTATAAAGCACCAGTCTGGGTGCAAAATCTGCTGGAAGGTCCTTTTGTCTCCTTTTACTATGCCTTTGTCTCCATGGCTAATCAATAACTATACTTTTAGTAGGAGATTTTTTGTTAATATACTCAAATAATTTTTATTGATTTTCTACATTTGTCAATTATGGAGTGGAAGGGGGGACACAAAGTAGAGAGAGGAAAGGGAGGCGGGGAAGGGGTACAGCAACAGTTTTGACATTCTTGGTTACAATGAAACATCAAATATGCGAGATGATCAGGAAAGTTATACTGTAATTCACCAAAATACCATTCTGATACCAATGAGTCGTATTAGATATTAGTGCCAGTACATGACTGCAAGTCTCTCCGAGGCACCACTGGTCTCCCTACAGAAGGGTTCTAGATTGATGTAGGGTTGGCCAACCTGTCGAGGAGATTGATTTTTTTCCCCCACAAAATTTTTATAGAGTTTTCGAGCAGAAATATACAGAAATTAAACATTCAAAAGTTGATCTTAGGGGAAGGGGGGACAGGACAGCATCATAGAGAATCAGCAAGTCTTACTACTTTATATAGTTTAAGGGTTGAGTGGTGTGCACGGGCGCCGCAAAGCGACTTCACCTAATGGTAAAAAGAGTCAGTCGGAGGAACTGGTTAAGTGAGGGGGAGCCGTAGTGTGTGACCTATGAGAGGGTGCCAGGGGGGCAACCGGGCTAACTATGGTAGGGGATTGGGACTGGATGGCCTTGGGGGCTACAGGCTCAGAGACCTTAGGTCTATATGTGGACTACCTGCGTGTGCTATCCAGGGCAGCCAGACCTTTTGGAAATTGTGCTATGTGTCGTTTAGGAAGCTCGTCAATTTTTCCATCATACATATAAACCACACCTTATTTATAATATACATAATTGGTGGTAATTTGTCCTGTTTCCAAAGGCTCGCAATGGCACATCTTGTAGCTGTGGTAATATGGGTTATTAGTTTATTTGCGGCCCTTGTGTGTTCTTGGAGTGGTTTGTTTAGCAGAAACAACCATGGGTCCAGGGGGATCTCCGAGCCCAGGACCTGCTGGATCCAGGATTTTACCTGTCCCCAAAGGTCCTGCACCCTGGGCCAGGACCACCACATATGTAGAAGTGAAGCCACTTCACCACAGCCTTATGGCACATAGGGGAGTAGCCCGGGACATATTTAGCAATATTCTCAGGTGTGTTGTACCAACGAGTCATAACTATATATGCGTTTTCACACATAGTTGAGCAAATAGAGCTCTTTGCTACCGACTCAAAGATCTCCTCCCAGTTGTCAGCCTCCAGTTCCTCTCCCAGATAAATCTCCCATTTTTTTTCCATAAAACTAAGCTTATCATGGGGTCCTGCAGCTGGAAGGGATTGGCCGTATAGCCTCGAGATCAACCTTTGGTGGGAGTCTGCTCCTAAACGGATTTTCTCAAATAATTAAACCGGTTCTGTGGGCATAACTCTAGCATAGAAGGCCCTAATCTGAAGATATTGGAAGATCTCACTTGATGGAATTCCTTTTTCCTCTACCAGTTTGTGAAAGGGAGTAATCTTACGGTCATGGCTAATGTTTTCTGAAGTATTTTCGCAGCTTACTCTGGTTCTTTTTCTTTTTGAGAGCTTTAGTAGTTTTTGAGGCAATGTAGACAGGTCCCGGATGAGGTAAGGTTTATATTTAAAGAGTCCTTTAGGGCAAGTTTGTTACATATGCTTAGAGAGAGGGAGGCCCGGGGTGTTCATGGAGCTTGGGTTTAGGACATCATTTTAGTCTGTCGCTGCGAGGAGTTAAGTTAATATGTCCACTCCTTTCTGCTATTAGGGCCTCCACAGTGGCCGTGCTAGGCAGCAGCTAACAGCCGGGAGCCCTCTCCAACATCGGTGCTGTTCTTATCGGCTTTTAACGATTTTAAAGCTCCTGGTTGACCCGCGCCACCGATCGCGGCACTGGCCCACTGTTTCCTGCCTCCCTCGCGATCTCTGAGCTCACCTGATCGGGTTACGGATCCCGTGTGAGCTCCACACCAGGCCTGGGGGGAGCTCGACTTCGTCGGTCACTCTCCAGTCGTCTCAGTGTGGTTGCTAGGTTCGGCTCTTAAAGATTAATGGCGCTGTGTGAGTATAGTGGCCATCTTGGGCATCTCGTAGGGCTCAGGGGCAATCTGCAGAGCTTCCCGAGTGTTGTTTCGGCCACAGGAGAGGCTCAGGGCCCGATGCAGGGTGTCCAATAACACTGGAGGTTCAAGCCCCAGAGATTGGGGTAACCCAGAGTTTTTTTTTTGGGCGAATCTGTAAGTTTTGTGCATATAGTAGATCAGATATTGAGAAGCTGAGCAGACCTGCGACTGCACAGCTCTGAGTCCTGGCCACGCCCCCAATAATTATACATTTAATCATAATTTTTGTACTCTAGCTCTGAAGTTTGCTTTTGCAGTGCACTTCCATCATAAATACAAAAGTCTTATTCTAATGACACGTCAAAGTAAGCAAGCATGCAATTTGAGTTCCATGGATACCATATTGATTGGGATCGGAAAAGTGTGAGTACTGTCATATGCAAGCAAGTGGGCAGATTACCCATATGAATTCAAAAAGTATATTCTATAATGCATTTAAACATAGTCCCGATGCTGTTTATCTGGGTCCAGTGTTTGTGAGAGGTTTGATTCCTGAGTCCACAGTCACTATCACTACCCCATTAGCTGATGCCCTAGTAGGCGCAATTTATCGGACCAACAATTATTGGTCGCATAATCTTAGTGCTCAACTTTATTGATTATGTCTGTTTTTGGCAACATTTTTTTGGGAGCACCAATAAGTGATTGATTGTTGTTTATATATTTGGTATACACCCCACATTAACTCCTTCAATTAACATTATGCATCCATTTTACAGTATAATACATTTTCAAACATTTTGGAAAGGAGAGGTTTACATTGAAAATCCAGAAATTTCTTGCATGGAAATGACAAGTAATCAGGGCAGCCAACAGTTTCCCCGCTGCCCAGGACTAGAGTCTCCACAGGCACCCGGGTTGTTGAGTGCAGCAGAGGTATCCGCTCCCCCCCTGTTGGCAGCCCTGAAATTCCATCCCTCTCTCTCACACAATCTCGCTTCTCTCTCACTCTCCATCCTCTCTCTGTATCTAACCACTGTCTCCCTCTGCCCCATTGGTCTCTCTCTCCCCCTCTCACTCTCCCTCTGTTATTTCACCCCTCTCTTGCTCTATAGCTCCCCCTTTCTCTCCCCCCTATCCCGCTCTTACTCTTATCCCTCTCCTCTGCCTTCTCACTCTCCCCCTCTCTCTCATCCTCTCTTTCTCCTCCCTCCCCCTCACACTCTTTCTTCCCCCTTCCCCCCTCTTACACATTCTCCCTTTCACACTCTCCCCACCTATCTCCTTCTCCCCACCTCTCCCCCACCCCATCTCCCTCACTTCCCTTCTCTTCCATCCCAGGCCTTATTTGTAGAGCGGGGGTGCTGGTTCTATCAAGGTCCTGCACGGCGCCAGATGGGGGCACATGCAGGTGGGCTGACAGAAATTGGGCAGTACTTCTGGTAGGGCCTAATTGCTGGCTTTGGACAATCGGAGTGGGCACCCCACCACTGGCAGGCCTGGGATAAATGTCCCTGCCCTACTCCCTGTTGGTGGCCCTGAAAGTAATGAGGCATCAAAGGAATATGGTTTGAAGACTTGTATTGGAATTCCATAAGAAAATGGGCTTTCAATTTGAGGTAAAAAGGTACAATTTCTCAAAATCATTCATCCCAAAAATAACTTTTCCCTATCAGATTACATTTTCCACCATTATTATATTTTGTATTACTGTATTTACACTGGCTTACAAATCACTTATTCATTGATAATAATCCTTCTTGCCACAATTTACATTTATTTGAAAGTAGTTTATGGAGTGTGCACTGTACTTTAATCTAGTTCATGCACACATCATAGCAGATGTGCTGTATGCATCCTAACTTGCAATTTGCAACCTGAGAGTACTGAATACATAGCATAAAAATAAAATCCTGATTAGTTTACATAACTTTGCTTATTTTTTTTTGTTTTTAAAGGTTCACCCCTCATTAGTCTTCCTATAGTAAACTACTATGCACTAATTTGCTATGGGTCACTATCATTTCCGCTCAAACATTTTTCTGAAGTAAATAGCAGGTTCTAAAGAGGACATATCAGCTAATAGCTATCTAGATTTATTTAATAGTCTCTTTTTTTAAAAGAGAAACAAAACCTGGAATGCAAGGAGATTAGCTTCCCCCCCAGGGGCTAGTTTGATTTTCTATGCTGTACTTTCCATTTTTGTAAAATGTGATCAGTTGCTTTTGTTATAATGCCTGCAGGGAACAGATTAAATTCTCTTCAGCTGGCTGTCCTAGGGTGTGGCTTTTTAAAACATTTTGGCTAGCAGATGGTGACAAACCAACAGGTGCACTCAGATCTCTGGACCAAGCCTTGTGCATCTCCTTGACACACAAATAGTACACCAAGCTACTTCCCCCACACCAGCTGGAACATTTACAATTACCGAGTATGGAAGTGGACAAGGTGATGAAGGATAGGGGCTGGTGACCTTCAACTATTAACCTTCTTGTGGTATATTCTAAAAGGGTAGATGGTATGAGGAAAATGCTTTGATCTAAATACTTCATGTTAAAACCTGAAAGACTATAAGGTAATTAGCTGCACTAGGAAGTGCACAGCAGTTATGCTTATAAAATAAACGGATGAATGTGTGACAGGTTTTGTCAACAGTTACATACTCGGATGGTAAATCTAGTGCTTGTCTATTTTGCTCTTTATATTTCTGTCTCGACTCCGTATATTTGAAATACAAATGTAAAACATTTTTCATTATAGTAGGTGGTTGTTTTTAAAATATAGTTAGTATGTCAGATGTCTGCGATGTCATACACACATAGATATGGAAACATTTCTATTATAGAGATGTGAGAAAGAGATGTATATCTACGGGGCCCAACATATACAATTGAAAATAAAAAATATAAAATATATATAATATATACAAGCGGGACTGAAGATTTGTATCGGATCCAGGACCGTGCTCCTGCAGGTGTTACTCATGCTTGAAACAAAAACAAACAGAGTGCATAGCGTAATTCTGCGTGGTATATCAAAACTAGCATACATATAAACAGATAAAACAAATAGCTGAGCTAGACAACAGGTGAACAGATAATAATAAACATTTAATAAAAGGACATGTAAAAAAGGATCATATGAGAAAATAACATAACAATAAAATATATGATATAGTGAGACAAGACCCTCTAGGACCTCTGCTGCTTTGGAAGAAATGCCCACTCACCAGACCATTTCTTCCAAAGCAGCAGAGGTCCCAGTGGGACTTGTCTCACTATATATCATATATTTTATTGTTATGTTATTTTCTCATATGATCCTTTTTTACATGTCCTTTTATTAAATATTTATTATTATCTGTTCACCTGTTGTCTAGCTCAGCTATTTGTTTTATCTGTTTATATGTATGCTAGTTTTGATATACCACGCAAATTACGCAATGCACTCTGTTTTTGTTTCAAGCACGAGTAACACCTGCTGGAGCATGGTCCTGGATCTGACACAAATCTTCAGTCCCGGTTGTATATATTATATATATTTTATATTTTCAATTGTACAGTATATGTTGGGCGCTATAGATATACATCTATTTCTCACATTCCATTCTCTGACCAGGGGGTCAGAGGTATATCGCAGGCAGCGCCTTTATTCTTGCAATCATAGAATATTAGCTTTTACATTCTATTATCACATTGGTGATTATTATATTAGAATTAGCGCAACCTATCTTGTCGTTCTATTATAGAGATGTGCAAATGTCTTTACATTTTCAATGTTAGTTTTTTTCATTGTGTCTTTACTTATTTTTACGTTTCAGCTAAATTTTCCACAAAGTCAGCAATGCACCATTTTGGTATATTAAGGCAAAACGTTGTGATTTTTGCCATTTTTTTTAAATTTTGCATTTGAAAAAATATATTCATTGATGATTATTAAATAGATTAAATAGATGCCATGGGGCGTTGTGTACAGTATTTGATATTATTTTCATATATCAATAGTATTGATTAAATTTTATGTTTACATAATATCTAAGATCTAGATTTAAGTATATATTTAATACAGATATTTTCTTCCTAATAACTCCCCTTTTTGGGAAATATTCTGTAACTATGCTGTAGGCAGAGAATTACCTTGGACATTCAACTTTTTAAAATGTACAATCCCACTTAACATATGTAGGATTTCAATAAAATAACAGGATCCCGTCATGAACAATATTCTGTCACTTTCTTTAATATTTGTTTCATTTAATGATAGGACTACTTCTAGCTGGTCAAACAAACGATTTAATAGGCCTATATATATATAGGCATATATGAAGTTTCTTCATAGATTAAACTGTACTGAGCTCTGCACGTCGCATGCTTTTTTGCATAAGCTGTTCTGTGACTATAATACATTTAAAGACATGTACTGTATGAGGTCTTAAAAGCTCACATACGACTATATTCTATTAAGCATATTATTTTGATTTATTACATTTTATTACAATATGCAACAAATGTTACATATGTTTAAAAGCTTTTTATGTTCACGTAGCCAAAATTGCAATAACTAGAATTTGTTTTTAAAGCAGTTCTTAAGAGTCCTTCAAATTATTGTACACTAATATTTGTCTATGTCAATAAGAAAAGGAAAATGTAACAATAATTTGTAAGAAAAAAGGGAATACAAATCTGGTCCTTTATAGATGTGACTGCACGTTAAGGTGGACATTTGTTTGAATATTTTTTAAACTGTGACATAGTTTCAACATTCAATATTACAACCCTTAAATCACTTTAGAAAATGACCGCAATCCAAAGAGAATCACTATGGAATTTAGCCCAATGGGGAGGCAAGCAACCTAAAACAGTAAAATAATGGAAGTCTCACAAGGAAGTAGAGTGTAGATGGTAAATAGAGGGTAAGACACATAAGACAAATAGTACAATATTGCAAAAACATAAAATGCCCAAGTTTATTGACTAATAAAAGGCTCATTGAACCAGTACATTTATGAAAAAATGATTCTTATATAGTATTAACATCATGCCAAATGCTTCTTTCCTGAAGTGTTCTTTGCTTAGATTTAAAAAAAAAAAAAAAACTAAAAACAAAGAGCTAAGGAACAAGATAAACATAATCTGAATGTCATAGTAAAATGGCATGATGCATACTTCCTACAAATGTAGTTGATTGATTAGTTTTGCAATAATAATATCTTCCAACGCTTGACATAAAAATACTAGAAAAAAAAACTACATTTTAGTATGTAAACTCAATTTATAATCATATAGTTACCAGTGTTTGATATGCAATTGTAAAAGGATATTTTTTTTCTTCTTTCTAGCATATGGCATCTGCAGACTGTGGACATATGGGTAGCAGACAATACTCTATGTCCAGGGGAAAAAACTGAACAGGGACAATGAAATCATGCATGCTGCTCTGGAAAGGAAAGAAAGCTTATTTTAGTTCATGCAACACATTTTCATAAATTGATTTAACAGATTATGCTTTCTCAAATAATATAGCCAACTAATTTTGATTATTTTTAATTATTATTATTCCTAACGAGCCAAGATAATCTGCAGCACTGTGAATTACAATACAATTATAACATTAGCATACATTGGTATAGTCAGTAAAAAGGGTCCTGCTTACAATGTAAAGTCTGTCCATTTTGTTCATAATGTATAGTCCACGATGGCAGTGGTGTCAAGTCGTCATCAAACCATTGGATAAAGGACTGATAAATTAGAGGCACATCAACTATACACTCAAATGCTTCAACTACCAGTGCAACATCAGGCTTAGATTCATACAGATCATTCTATTGAATATGATTACTAAATTGTCACATTGATGTTGGTTAACTGCTATATTCGTCAGAAAAATAAGTGATAAACATCATGCAATAATCTAGGTCTGCTGTGTGTACATTATGTAACTGATTTTACTGTGTTGTAAAAGTGTAGTGTTTTGGTATGCAAATATGACAAAGGTACTGTAAGAGATGTGTGCAGAGGTATGCAAATGGAAACTGTTTTAGGGTGAAATTATATCTTGGCTTTATTGAGCCTGTTCCTTTATCCAGGCAAAACATACAAAAACAACAAAATAACAAACCCCCCCAAGTTTGGAAGGGCTAACTTATTTCCCCAGACCCTATCTGCAGGACGGGAGGGATATTCCCATTACCAGCCTATCATCCCAAAGTCTCAGGAAGTACCTTAAGCAGGTAGCCCTCCATGTCAGTCTCTGACAGGTTCCTGGGTCCTCTGTGTCCAGGAAATATAGGTCTCTGGGTGCCTTGATCTCAGCACAGCCTTTGTGCTCAAGACAGTGTCTGTGTGCAGGCTTCGCTGCTCTCCTTCTGTCAGCCCAAATGTGAGCTAAGGAATCTCTCTCCTGTTTCCAACAGGAGGCTTTCCTTACAGACTTAATTGACCATGTGGAGTCTGGTTAATCACCTGTTGCACTTAACCAGATCTCTGCTGGAGTTTAGGGATAGTTTCTTCAACAGAGATAAGTCCATGTTACACGTACATAGATCAAGGAGTACTTGTTCCCTTTCCTTAAGGTATGTGAAAACTGGTAAAAAGCACTCTGGTAACAGAATATAATGCTGTTTAACCCTTTCAAGCTAAAGCCCCAGTTCCATTTAGACAGCCTATTTGATTTATATTTTGGACAAATTACATTTGTTTTGACAATTTCATTTCAGTTTCAAACCTGTGTGTGATAATTTAATGTCTACTTCCCTCGCCTCATATTTTTTAAAACTAGACCCAAGAACTAGATCACTGCAATAAATAATCAAAATGTAATTCAACAGAAGATTCGCTACTTATAGTTGCTCTTTTGCAAAGCTTTCCTTCTCAAAATTGGTCTTTATATCAAATAGGTAATAAAAGTAGCATTTGTGTCACTGAAGAAACATATTGTTGGCTGCTAAAACAAATACAGCCCGAAGAAGATGTTGGTTGAAGAAGATTGTATATATGGAAGAAGATTGTATTATTTTACAACGTTGTTGTTATTTATATCTAATCTGTCATTTACTGTAATCTAATTAAAAATGTAACACTTTAAAAATACTTTAGTCATCTGAAGTTTGTAGGGGAATAATTGGTGAGTTACATTGAAATAAATAAGATATTATATCATAAGAATTTAATGGTAATTAGAGATGTGTTACATTCCATTATATTAAAGACACACTAGCTCACTCATTATAGCAAAGTACTAGAGTATGACCAGTGCTAAAACTCTATTTTTTTGGAGTCCTCGTGGTCAGTTGTGGTAACTTCTTACAACCCGTAAAATGTAAATAATTGCTTTTCACGGTCACGGGAAGTGTAAGTCTGGCTACATCTGTATTACGAATATGTAATTAAAATAAAAAATGAATGTGGGACTCGATAGATTTAAATTATTGCTGTTCATACATTTTAATCAATGTGGCTGATTGTGGTTTTTCACTGGTGAGCTGAAACACTAAAGATGGCTAAAGCCGCTACCGTTGATTTTAATCCTCATTAGCATTTGCCACAGGGCTATTGTAGTCTTGAACTTTTGCTTTAGAATCTAAGTTTCGGGAAATTGAAATAGCTCCAAAATTAGTCCATTGTACCAATCCAGGTAAGCACTTTCATTTTTAAAATGAGATCAAAATGGGTTTATAATGATTACATCGTTTATTAATTGTGTATTAATAATCAGTTTAAAAGGCCAAGAGAAAGGCAAGTGTAGAGAATAATTGTGTACTTAGAAAATAAGTACATTAATGATTTGCCAATACATATGTAACATATTTTAAAAGGATGCAGATTTTACATCAGCGTCTCAAAATAACACTGAGGTGAAATGCTAAAATAACATATAACAAAATACAGGTGTTCTCTGATTATTATGGAAAATGCAAGATCTGCTGCTGCTTATATATACATAGCAACCTACACCCTCAGGAGAGAACCAGATGTCTCCTCCAAAGAGATTAATCTCCTCACAGATAAGCCTCTCAAGCATGAAGAAATATATTTTGGACACAATTGTCTGTAGGGAAACTCATAGACCAAGCAACCATGGTATGTAATATTGGACATTGTTCATTATGGGGCATGCCAGATGTAGTGCACCTGTTTAAGGTACTGTAGGAAAAAATAATGTCAGATGTGACCCTATTAAACAAATTATATTCCATGTGTATAGTGTTGGTTCTTTTACTTGGCTGTGTGACACGGGAGAACTCTGTATATTTTTGGAGAACTTAGTTAACTATTCTATTAACTTTCATAAAAAGCTATTAAACAAATATGGAAAGTCCATCAATTATAGGTTGAATATTGTAAAAAATCGGTAAAGATCTAGGAAGAAAATTGAATTTCTCATCTTTCAGTTGTCTCACTAATCTGCAAAAATGTACTAATTTTCAAGGAAAATATACATTTTAATTAGAGGCTTTGAGAAAGGCATGGAAACAAGGTAAGAAAAAGAATAGCAACACCAAATATATATGCAAAGATAAAGGGAAATACAACAACCACAGCAATACAAGTGTGGCAAACATTGATAATTATAAAATAAATTGTATTAATAGCAGAGAAATAGTGACTTGGCACGTGTTTTCTTAAGTGTTCATCACTGTGCTCTTTGTCTATATAAATTAAGCTTAAAGGTACATTCCCATTTTGGACAAAAATGTGGTGATACATAAAATTAACACTCCGATTTAAAACATTTTTTTTTTAACTTTTCATGTTTGTTTACAGTGTAATTTAAAGGATGGGTTTCACTGGCCATATCAGTGTCCCGTTCCCTAGCTACCTTTCGGGAGAGGTTAACAATGGGATCCCCATGAATTCACAACTTGAGAGTAATGCACATGCCAGGTTATAAATATTTTCTCTTACAGTTAATTAACAAAGTAAGTTAGCTATGATCATTACGTAGACATCAAGAAATTATTATTTGAGCCCAATATCCTGCCTCTAACAATGGTAACTACTGGAAGCCTCTGGTAAGAGCCATATAGAGCATCACCCACTGCCTGCCTCCAGTTACACATGTCCATTCTGCTAGTACAAACTTCCTTTCCAATTATGTTTCAAAGCTATTTAAAAGCTTTTCTCAAATCATTTTACTTAAAAAAAAATTATTGACCAACAGAAGTTTTTTCAAATAATTTTTAAAGATATTAAACACTGATTTTCAAACTACTAACCCTAACACAATCTTAAGTGGCAATGCACCGGCACCGTTAAATATTTGTTATACTGAGCAGCTGCATTTTTTTTTTAAAGTCTATCAGATCCTAAATCCAGTAGGACACCTCTGTTTGTAACTCAGACAGGTATAAGGGGAATAATTATCTGCACACTGGGTAAGGATGATTAGAATCCATGCATTGTGGTTTGCGTGGCAACCCCAGTATCTCCCAACAGATGTTTCACCTTGCTTTCATAAAAGTAATTTGAACTGTGCTAACTATATATGTGCAAACCTGCACTAATTCATTTAGTTATTTTATCTCCATTTGTTACTAGAGAAACTATTAGAATCAATATACCTTTGTGGCGGAAAGTACAATTTCCAGAAGTTTTCCTAGGGCAAGAGCACAATCTGAAAACAATATTACAAAGTAAAGTGACTTTTCAATCCTTGCATTTTTTCGGTTTTGATGCCAATCGTGAATTGGCAAAAAAAATGTGTACGCATGCAAAGTACTCTTACATCTGGAGTAGTAACTTTAGTCTTTTGTTTTAAAGACAGCTGTAATAGTCTATTGCTAACAGCCACTTGACATAACTCTTGAGGAATACAAAACATACGCTGCATGGACTGAATATGCAAGTAATTTGGCAGTCGTAGGGAGTCTTACAGGTACATATTTTAACTTGTACTGTAGCAATTCCCTACTGTAATAGGTTTGAGGCCAAAAAGTTGATACTGTGGAAATTAAAACGATGTACTTTTATTTGGCGAGCAATCTGGTCGCAATTATTAAGTAAAAAATATATAATAATTCCCTTGTACTAGGGATCCCCAAGAGATGTGTTTCATCCAAGAGCACTTCAATTCATTATACTGGTGGTCCAAAGTGAGAAAGGCATCTTTCATGCACCATTCATTTTTGTTGTATAATGATCCTAATGGTGGTCATATTGACATTTTATTCTATTTGCTACAAGGCAGCAAACAATTGCAATCTGTCTGGTTTCTGAATAAAGACTTCAGGGACCTGTGGTTGAAGCAGCGAGAAGTTAATGATTAGTGAACTTTTCAAATTGGGTGTTATGTTACCAATCCCTAAATGCTGTAAATACTACCTGGTGACTGATCTCACATAGCATGCATGACTGATTGAACACATCCTTTCTGTTTCTAATATAGTCTGAATTGTATATAATTGAAAATAATTAAAAGTTTTTTAATACACAAATCAAGATGTTTTTTCCCCCCTAAAAACAAATATATTGTAGCAAATTCAAGTAAAACCTTTATTTAAACCAATTCAATTTTTTTAATTAAAGGAGATAACGGACCGTGCATCGTCAAGTATATTACAAATGCAATAAACAAAATATTGTTGGTTAAATGAATATGTGTATCTGGACTTTTAAGTATTCATCATCTTGGATATTTTAAAATACAATAAATAATATTTGAAAATCAGAGAATGGGGAATTAAGAATTAAGTCAAATATTTATATTAGGAGGGTTTTGATGTACTTTGTCTTTCCCCCAAACTATTTCTGCAGGGATTGTGAGATTAATACCTGATGTACATTTTTAGGTAACATCAGATCCCTCAAACAACAATAGAAAAAATCTTATGAGCATTTAGGGCAAGATTCACTATATTTATTTATTTATAAAATATTTTACCAGGAAGTAATACATTGAGAGTTACCTCTCGTTTTCAAGTATGTCCTGGGCACAGAGTTAAGACAAATAATACATGGTTACAAATACAGTTACATAAATGAACAGGGTATACATTATA
Organism: Ascaphus truei; assembly: GCF_040206685.1. Taxonomy (NCBI): domain Eukaryota; kingdom Metazoa; phylum Chordata; class Amphibia; order Anura; family Ascaphidae; genus Ascaphus; species Ascaphus truei. The sequence continues at coordinate 74,646,921 of NC_134484.1, forward strand.
TACAAGATATTGCATGCACAGTTAAAGAAAATATATATTATGGGCGAATTAAATAGTTAGAGACCAGATTAAAATGTGAGACAGCCTTAGATTTGAAAGAACTTAAACTGGTGGTGGATGTGAGAGTATCTGGTAGGTTGTTCCAGTTTTGGGGTGCACGGTAAGAGAAGGAGGAACGGCCGGATACTTTGTTGAGCCTTGGGACCATGAACACTCTTTTGGAGTCTGATCTCAGGTGATAATAGACTCTAGTGATGACCAATCTAGTTCTTTGAGCATTTCGCAGTGATGTGTGTTGTAGTTGCATTGGAGAACAAAACGACAAATTGAATTGTAGAGGGTGTCAAGTTTGCTAAGGTGGGTTTGAGGTGCCGAGCCAAATACTATGTCTCCATAGTCAATAATTGGCATTAGCATCTGCTGTGCGATACGCTTTCTGACCAGGAGACGTAGGGAGAATTTGTTCCTGTAAAGTACCCCTAGTTTGGCATAGGTCTTGGTTGTCAGGGTATCAATGTGCATTACGAATGTTAAGTGGGAGTCAAACCATAAGCCAAGGTATTTAAAACTAGTGACAGGGGTTAGGGTGGTGTTAGTGTTGGTTCTAATCTGGAGCTCAGTCGCTGGAAGCTTTAAAAATGTAGTCTTGGTCCCAAATACCATTGTTACAGTCTTGTCAGTGTTTAAAACAGTTTGTTTTGGGAAATCCAGTTTTCAAGTCTCAAAAAGTCAGACTGAAGTATGTGTTGATGGTCAGAGAGGCTATGGCTGTGTGCATATAGGATTGTGTCATCTGCATTCATGTGTATTGAGGCTTCCTTACAAGCTGTGGGAAGATCATTAATGAACACTGAGAAGAGTAAGGGCCCCAGAACAGAGCCTTGCGGGACACCACAGGTGATATCCAGGGGGTTGGAGTTAGAGCCTGAGATGGTCACATGTTGGGATCTTCCTGATCGGTAGGACTGAAACCAGTTTAAAGCATGCTTCCCTATTCCAGAGCTCTGGAGTTTGTTAAGCAGGATAGCATGATCAACAGTATCAAAAGCCTTTGCAAAATCAAGGAATACTGTACCAGTGAGTTGTCCCCGTTCCATTCCACAATGGATTTCATTGCAAACTTTTAGCAGGGTAGTTACGGTGGAGTGTTTGGGACGAAATCCAGATTGGAATTGGCTAGGGAAATTTGTCTTGGTATAATTATCGCTTAATTGGGAGTGGACACATTTTTCCATAACTTTGGATAGAATTGGGAGAAGTGAAATTGGCCTGTAGTTTGAGACAGTGTTTTTGTCCCCACTTTTGAAGATTGGGAAAACTCTGGCAGTTTTCCAGGTCTTAGGGATATGGCCTGCAGACAGGATAGAGTTGACTATGGAAGCAATTGGTTTGGCAATGGCTGGGGCACCAAGTCGTAGGAACCTAGAATGTAGTAAGTCAGGTCCGCATTGGCTGCTTAGTTTTAGTTTGAGGAGCGCTTGTGTAATCTCCTCTTCAGATACTGGGCCAAATTGAAAATTGTGGGCAGTGTTGGGAGTGGGTAGGCCTATGTGGGCACTCCCAGGATGTGATTCAGGTTTGTGGTTTGGGCTGCGTTTCGCTAAAATTTAGTGGCACACCCCACAAAGTAATCATTGAATGCATTTGCAATGTCAGTGGGGTTTGTCAGAGTAATATCCCCCTTAGTGATATTAGTTGGTTGTTGATGGTTAGGAGGCTGGAATATATTGTTGATAACCTTCCAGATGTTAGCTGGGTTTGATGTATTTTGGTGGAGATTGTCAGAGTAATATTGTGCTTTTGCGTGCCTTGTTTGCCTTGTGCACATGTTCCGCAGGCATCTGTAGTGATTGAGTTCCATGGTAGTGCCAGTTACTTTGTAGCTTTTCCACAAGGTATCCCTTAACTGGTAGAGTGCAATAAGGTCAGTTGTAACCCATGGGAAATGGGCCCCCGTACCCTTATTTTGCATAGTGGAGCATGGGTATCGCAGAGTTTTAAGAACTCGGATTGGAAATAGTCGAGCGCAGAATCAGGGTCGGGAATTAAATCGATTCTGTGCCATGGGTCGATGTTCCGGTATTAAAATCTGGCATTACCAAGATATTGGAAAGAAATTGCTGTGATATGCTTCAGAATTATCAGCATATTCACTAAGAATTATTTATTCATAAATGGGAAGCGATATTAACTGTATTTGCTTGTACAAAATAATGTATTAACTCAGTGTTAGTGCTAGTGTTAGTGCTAGCCCCATATAAGTGATAACTTCTAGAAATCAGAGTTAATCAGTGCTTGCAATACACCTTTTGGAGGGCATGTGTATAATTTTATATATATACAGTAGCACTGTAGGTGACGAGTGTAGAGGAATAATCAGAGAGACAAACATTTTGGGAAATGAACATTAGCTTTTATTTACGAAATAAATCTGGGCATTCGGGCGCAAACGGCTGTTGACAAAGGAAAAGTGTATATGGAAGAGAATAAAAATTGCCAATACAGTTTCTAAAATAGTATGGAACGGTAGTGATACTTAGCTCGAGTTAGAGTCCTTGGAGTTGATGTATAGGTTTCTTTTGCAGTTTTCATAAAATGATGTAACAAGAGACAGGGGGTGCCCAATGCTACATCCCATTGACAAAACATATATGGTCTCTCTTGTTGACATAAATATATATTCATGGTGTGGTCGGTGTGGGAGTTTGAGGTATCTGGGAATGTGTGTTAATCAATTTCTGACTGGTAGCAGTTGTTTTGAGGCTGGTGGCACCTCCCCCCAGAGCTCACTCCTCCTCCTTCACCTTTTTAACTTGGAAGGTCTTTTCATTTTGCTACAGGAACAGGACCTATAATGGTTCTTCCCCTCTTACAGAGGTAAAGGGAAGGGTTCACAGTGTAGTGTAGTACCTGCATTAATTTGGTTATAACTTGGCGTTGGTATGCAGGCTTATGACGCTTTGGCCAAAGGGTTAACGAAATAACCAAATATTTAATATTATTATTGAAGTATTTTACTTTATACTTTTTACAATATTTGTTTTGTCAATGGGATGTAGCATTGGGCACCCCCTGTCTCTTGTTATATACAATTGCCACGCTCAGTAGCTCTCTTGTTGACATATATATATGTATTCATGATGTGGTGGGTGTGGGAGTTTGAGCTAGCTGGGAATGTGTGTTACTCATAAAATGAAGAACTGTACCTTAAAGAAGGGATATAGAGAGCAAAATAGTGTAATAATGTTTTAATAAATGATTAAATGAAAACAATGCGATTACCAACTCACAAACATATGTGGTTTTTAGCGCGGTTGAATATTGAGCTTTCCAGCTTTGCATTGCAGGTAACCTCTGTCCAGGAACTTGCAGCTGAAGTCTATGGTGCTCACATCATCTGGTTGTGTAAGATCCTCCTCCGGGGGTCGTCCGCTCCCCACGTTTTTGGTATCCCTTCTTCCCACTCTGCGGGCTGCTGCAGTCTAGACTGTGTCCTGGTATGTCTGGTATCTGCTTTGCTGAGATATCCGTGAGCACCATTGAACCGGTTCCTACTTCCATATACAGAAGTCTGTTGAAGCATAGGTGAAGAAATTACATACTTCTTCCGAGATAATAAAGAATATGTGACGTCCCTGGCAACTCTATGGGAAGCACACAAAGCAACGCTAAGAGGGTTTCTAATAAGCTTAACAATGCATAGGGAAAGAGCCAGGATCAAGAAAAACACAGAACTACAAACACAAATAAAAGAACTCTCTGACGCCCACAAAAAAGATGGAAAGTAAGCCACACTAAAACAATTAAAAGATGCCAAGATAGAGCTTAATAGACTTTTAACAAAACAAGCATTACAATCCCGCAATTAGTCAAAAAGAAAATTCTATTAAAAATGTAATAAGCCTGACACCATGTTAGCAACAATTACTTAGATTACTGGCTAGGTAATTGATGCTTGAGATTAAAGGGATTACTGGGAGGGTTATGTCTATTCCTTTGTTACATAGTAGTTACATAGTTACATAGTAGATGAGTTTGAAAAAAGACATGCGTCCATCAAGTTCCACCTATATTAAATTTAGACAACAGATACTTTGTCCTATATCCATACTAACAGTATATTGACCCAAAGGAAGGAAAACAAAAAACCCAAGTGAAATATCATCCAATGATATCTCAAGGGGCAAAAAAAATAATTCCTTCCTGACTCCAAGAAATGGCAATCAGATTACTCCCTGGATCAACATCCTTCCCATGTTAACTTATTTCGTATATACCTCTACACCTTCCTTTTATAAAAAGATGTCCAACCTTTTTTTTTAACAAATCTATTGTATCTGCCATCATAGTCTCCATGGGTAATGAATTCCACATTTTAACTGCGCTTACTGTAAAGAACCCTTTCCTTTGTTGCTCGGAAATCTCCTTTCCTCCAACTTTAAGGGATGACCCCGAGTCCTTTGCACTGCTCTTGGGATGAAAAGTTATTTTGAAAGCTCCTTTTACTGTCCCCAGATATATCTGTATATAGCTACCATTTCCCCTCTTAGACGCCTATTTTCTAATGTAAATAAATCTAATTTGCCTAGCCTCTCCTCATAAGTTAGATTGTCCATTCCCTTTATTAAATTGATGGCTCTTCTCTGCACTCTCTCTAGTTCCATAATGTCTTTTCTAAGGAGTGGTGCCCAAAATTGTACTCCATATTCAAGGTGTGGTCTTACCAACGCTTTAAAAGGGGCATACTGTAATTATGTTTACTTCCCTTCCATCCATTGCCCATTTAATGCAAGATAGGATCTTGTTTGCCTTTACAGCTACTGCATAACTTTGGGCACTATTGCTAAGCCTGATGTCTACAAGCACTCCTACATCCTTCTCCATCAAGGATTCCCCTAACATATCCCCATTTAACTTGTAAATCGTCTGTTTATTCTTGCTTCCCAAAAGCATAACCTTACATTTATCTGTATTAAACCTCATCTGCCATTTACCTGCCCACATTTCCAGTCTCTCCAAGTCCTTCTGGAGAGATATTACATCCTGCTCTGATTCTACTACCTTACAAAATTCAGCAAAGATGGAGACTTTGCTCTCTATGCCAACCTCAAGGTCATTAATAAAAAAGTTGAAAAGCAGGGGTCCAGTACCGATCCTTAAGGTACTCCACTCACAACTATAGTCCAACCTGAAAAAGTTCCATTTATGACAACCCTCTGTTGTCTATCCTTCAACTAGTTTTCAATCCAGGTGCATATATTTTTACTGAGTCCAATTTGCTTTATTTTGTACACCAACCTCTTGTGTGGAACTGTATCAAAAGCCTTTGCAAAATCTAAGTAGACCACATCAACTGCATTATTCGGGTCTAAATTCCTACTTACCTCCTCAAAGAAACAAACAAGGTTAGTTTGGCATGATATTTCCTTCATAAATCCATGCTAGCTATTACTAATCATTGTGTTACCCATTAGGTATTCCTGAATATTATCCTGTATTAAACCTTCAAGTAGCTTCCCCACTATTGAAGTCAGGCTTACAGGTCCATAATTCCCCGGTTGGGATCTAGGTCCCTTTTTAAATATAGGCACCACATCTGCTTTACGCCAATCTTCTGGTACTGAGCCTGTGGAAAAGAAGTCCTTGAATATTAAATGTAATGGTTTGGCTATTACTGAGCTTAACTCCTTGAGAACTCTTGGATGTATGCCATCGGGGCCAGGTGCCTTATTTACTTTAATTTTCTCAAGCCGCCTATGAACGTCTTCCATAGTTAACCAATTGTTTGTTAACATAAAGTTCTGGCTTCCTCCTGTGGCACTACTAATGAAATTGATTCTTCCCTGGTAAACACAGGCAAAAAAATTATTTAATACCTCTCCTTTTCCTTATCTCCAATAATCTGCCTGCCCATCTGACACTGAAATTGTCCTATATTTTGTTTTCTGATTTTTTTGTTATTAAGGTACATAAAGAACTTTTTTAGGGTTGATCTTACTTTCTATTGCAATCCTTTTTTCATTTTCCATTTTTGCTAATTCGATTGCCCTTTTGGAATTTTTGTTACATTCCTTATAATTCTGGTATGATGTCTCCATCCCTTATGACTTCAAGTATCTAATGCCTGCCTCTTTTTTTCCATTTCCTCCCCTACCTGTTTATTTAGCCACATTGGTTTTGACTTGTTTCTTTTATACTTATATAGCCAAGTCCCCTTGGACTACTGATTCTCTTGCCCCTCTAACACTGTAAGTCCCAGTAAAGAGTGGGAAGTGCTGGGAGTGGATCATGTATGTATGTATGTATTTCTTTATTTGTATAGCGCCATTAATGTACATAGCACTTCACAGCAGTAATAGTTACAATCATATAAATAATAAGATATAAATAACACAAAGGAAAGAAGTGCTTCAGACTTCAAAGTAACATTTAGGAAAAGGAGTCCCTGCTCCGAAGAGCTTACAATTTAATTGGTTGATAGGAAGAACGTACAGAGACAGTAGGAGGGCATTCTGGTACTGTAAGTGAGTCTGCAAGGGGCCAAGGTTAATGTATGAGGTGTTAATTATCAGCCATCAAGCTACTCATATGCTTCCTTAAGCAGGTGAGTTTTAAGGTGGGTTTTAAAGGTGGATAGAGAGGGTGCTAGTCTGATATTGAGGGGAAGGGAATTCCAGATGTGTTGGGGCAGTCAGTGAGAAGGGTTTAAGGCAGGAGAGGGCTTTGGATACAAAAGGGTAGAGAGAAGACATCCTTGAGCAGAACGCAAGAGCCGGGATGGTGTATAGCGAGAATTTAGGGATGAGATGTAAGGAGGAGCGAGCAGAAGAGTGTAAAGCTTTAAAAGTGAGGAGGAGAATTGAGTGTGTGATACGGGATTTGATAGGAAGCCAGGAGAGGGATTTCAGCAGGGGAGATGCTGAGACAGATTTATGAAAGAGCAGAGTGATTCTGGCAGCAGCGTTTAGGATAGATTGTAGGGGAGACAGGTGGGAGGCAGGAAGGCCGGACAGCAGGAGGTTACAGTAATCAAGACGGGAGAGAATGAGTGCCTGAGTCAAAGTTTTAGCAGTCGAGCAGCAGAGGAAAGGGCGTATCTTTGTAATATTGCAGAAGAAAAAGCGGCAGGTTTTAGAAACATTTTGAATGTGAGAAAAGAATGTGAGAGAGGAGTTGAGTGTGACCCCTAGGCAGTGTGCTTTGGCTACTGGGGGAATGATGATACTTCCAACAGTAATGTAGAAGGAGGGAATAGGGCCAGGTTTGGGAGGCAGTATGAGGAGCTCTGTTTTTGCCATGTTTAGTTTAAGTCGGCGGAGGGTCATCCAGGATGATATAGCCGACAGACATTCAGAAACTTTAGTCTGTACCACAGGTGTAAGGTCAGGGGTTGAAAAGTAGATTTGTGTGTCGTCAGCATAGAGGTGATATTTGAACCCAAGAGAAGTGATTAGGTCACCTAGAGAGAGTGTGTAAAGAGAAAAGAGAAGGACAGAGTTTGGAGAGATCGATAGAGGAGGAGGAGGTGTTTGCAAAGGAGACACTGAAAGTTCATTGGGAGAGGTTAGAGGAGATCCAGGAAAGTGCTTTCTTATGAATGCCAAGAGTTTGGAAAATGTGAAGAGAAGAGGGTGGTCCACAGTACCAAATGCTGCAGAGAGGTCGAGCAATATGAGAAGAATGTAATGACCAGCATGGAGGTCATCAAATATGGCAGCATAGAGGTCATCAAATATTTTAGTAAGGGCTGTCTCAGTAGAGTGAGCAGTGCAGAAGCCAGATTGTAGAGGGTTCCAGGAGAGAATAGGTGTTGAAAAAATAGAGCAAGCGAGAGAATACAAGACGTTCAAGGAGTTTAGAGGCAAAAGGCAGGAGGGAGACAGGTCGATAGTTAGAAAGACGGGTCAATCTTGCTGTTATTGAGTAATGGTATAACTGTTGCATGCTTGAAGGAGGATACCAGAGTGGAGGGAGGAGTTAAAAATGTGTGTGAGCATAGGGATTATAGTAGGAGCAAGAGGTTTTAGGAGATGGGAGGGTATGGGGTCAAGAGGGCAAGTGGTAGAGGGAGAAGAGGAGATCAACAACGACACATCCTCCTCCGTGACAGCGGATAAAGAGTCAAGCAATGCAGGAGGAGAGTTAGGAAGAGGTGTAGGATTGGAGGAGGATACAGAGGGGATGGCCTGATGTATGGATTCCACCTTTTCCTTGAAATAGTCGTCAAAGTCCTGAGGTGAGATGGAGGAAAAAGAAAAGGTAGCTGAGGGTAATCTGAGTAGGGAGTCAAATACAGAGAAGAGTCGGCGTGGATTAGACTTGTGTGTGTTGATTAGTGAGGAAATATGGGGTTTATGTGATTCCTTCAGTAGGTAGCCATATATATGCTATATCCCCGCAGGGTCAGTTTAGATTGGTGTATAGGGATGTGTATTTTTCTCTCCCTTCCCTTTGTGTAGCTAATTACTGCTTTGAGGGTCAGCTCCAAGCGGGGTCTCTACACAGATACCCACTTATCACATTTTGTTTTAATATTATGTGATCTCACAATTACAAGGCTTGTTGTTATTTAGTGAAGAAATTGCATTCTCAGTTGACACAATATTGTCATTGTCTGCTTGCGTATGGTTGCGGTTTTAACATTTTGGGCTACTATGCCTTCAGCCAATTTTTGGCATGTTGGGTCACTATACCCTTAGCCTATTTTGGCTCGCATGACCTCTCTAGAGGCATACAGTATAGTGGTATTCATTGACCTAGCTAATTTGCATGGGTTACCCATTGCCTCTATGAGTAATTAGCACACGGTGCTATAATTTAATACGTTTTTATTGTACTCATTTATCCAGTCTGATCCAATTATTTTAATGCATACCAATAAATAGTGTTTTTAACTCTTTAATTATGCAATACATCCCTGACCAGTACTACTGATTTCTTTGGCTTCCCCTACTTTTTTTTAGGTACTTTCCCTTATACAGATATTGAGTGCACGCTATAGGGACTTATCCGGTTGGTAGTGCCCATGCTCCACCATTGTTTTCTTTCTCTCTTGTAATCAATAGCCCTAGTGCACTTGTCTGTATATGTGACCTTGTTGGTTGAGCGGGTTTCCCCAATTCTCTTTTGCGATGTAGAATACTGTATCTATTGCAGTGCCCATGTGGACTCCAGTATGTGGGACGCACTACTTTACAAGACCCCTAAGAGTCCACATACTGGAGCACATGGGCAATATAAGGAAAAAGTTCCTCACACATAATTTATCCAAACACTTCCGTATGGCACATGCTGGCAATCCTGCAGGGCTGACCTATAGAGGAATCGAAGCACTGCCTCATAATTGGAGAGGAGGTGATAGACTATTGAGGCTTTGTCAGAAGAAAACATTCTGGATCTACAAACTTCAGACCCTGGTTCCACATGGCCTAGATATTGACATTGAGGCCTTCATCTAAGATTTTCCATTCAATTTTTAACCCTACTTTCATTCCATTTGTTAATGTATTTTTAATGTATTTTCTAAATTTGCATATCATTTTCACACATTTTTGGTGGTAACTATGGTAGGCATCTTTCCACTTTTTAGATTTTATTTTCATGAATATGAGTGAATTTTAATTTAATGGAATTTATTTTTTCCATTTTACATGACCCACTGTTACATATAATTTCTGTCGACAACTATACTAACACATTTATCATTGATCATCCACAGATCATTGCAGCTATCGTCTTTATCATTATATATTTTTAAATATTCTGAATTGGTTTATTGTGTCCAATATTATGTTCTGTATATGATACATGTTTTAATTCATGTTGCACTTGTACAATTTCACTCAGCATTACACCCAGTGGGTCTGATATTAAGGATTGCAGACAGCTGGGACATGCACCCTCTCAGTTGAGTCTACTATTTACTGGGTTAGAGTGATCTGTGACTGGAAAATGTACAATTTTTACACCATTTAGGAATTGTGGGATGTTCTTGCTATCCCTCTATTAATATGTATTGCTTCTATAATTGTATATCACACAATCTAATAACACAATGACATATGTGTGATCTAATTACATACTCTGATGCATTAAGACACAGTGAAGAAGATCTGACACATCTGATACATATGTCACCCTTTGGATTTATGATAACAATCTCTATTTTTTACTATTTTATGTCACCACCATGTATAAGGACATTTAAACCCCAGAGGATCTAACATGTCTATCAGTGAATCTGAGGAAGCAGAGGCATCTGCAAAATGTGTTGTTTCATTGTAGACGTGGATTTTTGACTCCTGGCGGCCCCCGTAGTTCCCATGATCAGCTTTGATACAGCCCTGTCAGCCGGACACATTATCAGGGATCTTTATGGTCCGCAGCAGTATGGGACCAACTGTCTTCATCGGAGCTAGTACTACATGTGAGTGCATTGTTACTGTTTGTTTTAATAAATATATCAACATGGTTTTAAATATAACTTCTCTGTGTTCTGTATATTGTTCTACACTGGAATAAATCATTGGAGACTGGGTGAACCTACATCTACCTTCCATTTGTGATCCTGGTTGCGGCCCTAGGGAAGAGAGAGGAACCCTGAGGGATATCACTTAAAGAAACCATTCAGGGCTTTTTATTCTCACATGGCCGTGTGAGTAATATTAATAATTTTCCACACTTGCCCTATCCGCATCCCTGTAACTATTGCACATGGAATGATATTGCATATCTATGCTTTTCTTTGTTCTTTTCTACATTTCTGATTCTGCGCTCCCCACAATACTGTACCTCTATTGACAAAATGGGAGTGGTGCCTGCTGTAAATAATCTGTTTGCTTTGTCTCCCACAGTAGTTCGTTTCCTTAGCTATTTCATCATGCGTTGTCAGGAGTTGAAAACATGGATCAGGGATAGCTACTGTACGTTCCAGAGGTCACTATTGTGATTGTGTGACAGGGTGGATTCACTATCTGATATTTATGCATAGGAGGCCTATGTTTAAAGGTTGAGCACAGAACTGAGCAGGTTAAATCTCAGTCTGAGAACAAGCTGACTTGATTACCCTGCTCACCTGGCTCATTAGAGTGTCTTAAAAGTCTGTAGCTCTCAGTGCGCTGGGTTCCTGTCTGAACCAGAGAAACACATGCTCAAACTCTGGAGTGAGAGAAGACAGCACCAAAGGTCTGTTTATATTGGAACTATTGCTCTGGACATGAACTACCCTTGCTGGGAAAAGGGAAAAGCTCTTATCAAGGACTTCTGTTTTTGTTAACCGTTTATATACTTCCACCTTTTTGAGGCTAAATAAAAAGCTAAATAAAAGCCTATATCCAGACAAACCCACATGTCATTGCTTTGTCCCTGCAACCATGGTGTTGAAAGTGATATTCTGAGTGGCCCCTGCATCCGCAAGGCCACACATAAAAAAATTGATTTTTTTAAAAGAGTTTGTGTGAACATGCCAGGCAAAACACAACATGCCAAGCAAAACAGCGAATAGGTCAAAACTTGACTAATACTGCAGCAATCCCAGTTCCAAACACAGCAGCCCAGGAGGAAATGCTGACAATGTGCTGTCCCGGTCCCCTTAGACTGCCAGTCCAGATCACCCACAGGTTTTCCTGGGAAAAATGAAGCCAGCTGAGGACCCAGAGGTATTCTTGTTGACCTTTGAAAGTGTTGCTGAGGCCCAGGGCTGGTCTGACGATCGCTGGGCAACCATTTTGGCTCCACTCTTCATAGGAGAATCCCAGGCCACAGATCTATGCATACCTACAGATAAGGCTATTGACTTTAATCAGGTCAAATATGCTATCCTGGATCGTTTAGGCCTGACCCCAGATGCCTACCGGCAGCAGTTCCGGACTTGAAGTACACTGCTAAGGGGAGAACCCGGGTCATAGCTAAGCACTTACTGGACTTGTGAACTCTGTGAATACAGCCCAAGCAGCACACCAAGGAGGCGATTCTCAAACAAGTCATCTTGGAGCAATTCCTACAGATCATAACCCCTCCCACATGCTCTTGGTTAAAACGTCATGCTGCCAAAACTCCAACTCTGGCTGTTCAACTCGTAAAAAACTTCTTTGGGGCTGAGGACCAGGAGAGTGTCCTGGGCCTGATGGCACAGACTCCACCCGCTCTGGTTGATACCCAAAGAAGGAGGCCAGACCAGCATGTAAACTATAACCCTTCAACTCGCGACCACCAAACCCTACGAAGAGATCAGATGTTCCAGCAATGGACAGGGTCTGACACCGGTCCCCGTCGAGACCCTTGTCTACTTCCTGATGTTGGCTTATCGCCAAAAGAGGGGAACTTCAGAGGACGCCACATGCAGGACCCACCAGGCAGCTGGTCTCAAGTCTCCCGTCCAGCTGAGGGGTTATCCATGTCAACTCTCTTCATGAGTGCCCTCTCTATGTTCTACCTGCAGGGAACAGGTCCACCATCACATGGAGTGCCCACAGAGGGATTGTTCATTCAGCATTACCATCGTCTAAGACTTCCCCAGACTTCTCCAGAGAAATCTGCAAGTCCTGGCTTCTTTCACTCCAGATTGGGAGAAAATCCGTCCAGGTTCTGTGGATTCGGGCTCTAGGAAAACCCTTGTCTTCTAGGAATTTTAACCATCTGAAGTGCTTTCCTATGACTCCCCGTGGAGCATAAAATATATACACAGTTATAAAAAATGGTACCTAAATGCCAAGATCCTGCTACAGGTAAAGGCTGGAGGCCAGGATAGAAGTAGGAGTTGCTCATTGGCTCCTGGCCCAAGTTTTGCTGGGCTAAGACTGGCACTATTTCCCCAGTTTACTGACTCCCTCCAAGGAGGAGCTTTGTTCTCTGATACAGGAGAAGCCTTGATATCTGTGAGGATTCGGGGTCCGCGGCGGCCGCGGCGTGGCCTTCCCTCACCTCATGTTTCTCCTGCTACTGTGGGGCGCTCCTGGCGTCGGCTCCCTCCGGTCCCAGCTGTCTGGGGACTCCCTCCTCGTCCTCGGCGGGCGGTTACCAAGCCACGGGCGACTCGAGCTGTGGCAGCTGCTGCCGTTCACGAGCGCGCGCCCATCTCTGTTACAGAGCGCGCGCAGGACCCTCTTAATTTATTCACTGCTCCTGCAGTGAGGCTCCGCCCCCAACACACACACAAGGATCAATCAGGCATAAAGACTACTCACCTGTATTCTCCTTTGGACAGCCTATCCAGGACAGCTCCATACAGTCCTCCAGGCCTGCCTCCTCTACCTATTGGCCAGCCACGCTTTATATTGCCTGTCCTGTCACTCATTCATTGCTCTACATAGTTTCCTCTTGGATTACTACTCTTGCATTCTCTCTCTCTTTCACTCAGGTTACAACTTGACTTGGCGGATGTCTTTCTCTGCTCTCGACCCCCGCTTGGACAAACGACCTTCCGGAATTCTCCAATCCCTGACCTAGGCTAATGGCAATGACGACGGCACTTCTTCACCGGTACCGGCAAGTATTGCTAGCTAACATCACCTGGCCTGGCAACGCCACTATCACCACACTCCGGACACACTGCTTTTGCTGCGGGTGCATGCCCTTATATGTTCCTCACCTCAGTAGAAGGGATGGGTCTGGTCTGCGGGCAGTACCGGCGTAACAATATCCCAGCTTTGACAAATGTAGTTTTGCATATGATAGAGACAGAACCTGGTGTAAAGTACGCTCTTGTCCTTACAGGTTGCCTGAAAGCCATAAGGCTCTTTTAGAGAAGGATGTACATGAAATGCTAAATCTGGGCATGATTGAGGAATCATACAGTGAATGGTGTAATCCAATAATCATGGTCCCTAAACCAGATGGGAAGGTAAGGTTTTGTGTGGACCTCCATAAGGTAAATGCTGTATCGAGGTTTGATGCATACTCGATGCCTACAGTGGATGAATTGATTGATGCCCTTGGTACGGCGATATATATCCATGCTTGACCTCACAAAAGGATACTGGAAAATACCTTGAGAGGAGGAATCCAAGTGCAAAACCACTTTTGCCACTCTGATGGGTTTATACGAATTTGTGATTATGCCATTTGGTCTGCATGGAGCCCTAGCACTTTCAAGAGACTCAGGGATAAGGTGTTGAGACCGTATGAGGTCTCATGCCGCATCCTACCTGGACGACATTGTCATCTACAGTAAACTCTGTTGGGCCCTTCTAAGCAGGCTGAAAGCTGTCCTAATGTCTCTGAGAGAGGCAGGGCTCACAGCAAACGCTAAGAAATGTGCCTTTGGGAAGACTGAAACAAAATACTTAGTCTATGCGGTTGAAGGTGGGAAAGTGAGGCCACTGACCAGAAAGGTAGCTGCCCTGAAAGAAGTTTTGATCCTGTGAACAAAGACTGGTGCATTCTTTGTTGGGTTAGCAGGGTACTAGCGGTGGTTCATTCCTAATTACTCTAAAATTAAGGCACCGCTAACAGACCTCACGGAAAATTGTGCCCCTGCACAAATGGAATGGTCTAGAGAGTGCCAAAAAGCCTTCAAGGGGGTAAAAAGGTGTGTATCAGTGGGTACCGTCATTAGAAGTCCAGATTTAGATAGGCCTTTTCTCATACAGACTGATAGGACTGGGGGCCATTCTATCACCACAGTTTGAGGGGGTAGAACACCTGATCCTTTTCCCGAGTAGGAAAATTTTTCTGAAGTAAAAAAAACAATTCCGTAATTGAAAAGGAATGCCTCATAGTGACGTGAGCTATTGAGGCCTTAAGGCATTACCTCACGGGAGTCCATTTTTCCCTGGTGATGGATCACGCTCCACTCAAGTTGTTAAATTTCATTGAGGGCCTCCAATGCAAGACTAATCAGGTGGTATATGGCCCTCCAGACCTCCTCGTTTGAGATTCAGCACAGGCCTGGGAAGGAAAACGCAAACGCTGATTTCCTGTCTCAAGAAGGGCGTGGATGGTCGGGCTTCACTTGTGTGAGGCTCCAGCCACACACAAACAGGGGAGGAATATACTGTAACAGGGTTGATTTCCTATCTTATTGTTATGCATGGGAGACCTACTGTAGTGCCGACGAGTATTCTAAAACAGATCTGGGGCAATCACCAACAAAACCCAGGTACATGCTGGGTACATTCTGGGTACATGCTGGGTACATGCTGCAACATTTCAGTGACATTTCTAAGACAGACAGACTAAAGGCCCATGGATCTTGTTGGTGATAGCCCCAGATTTTCCAAGGCAAGTTTAAGGTAAGTTTTAGAATACTCGTCGGCGCACCTATATGTTTAATGGCTGAGCACAGCACTGAGCCGGTTAAATCTCAGTTTGAGAACAAGCTGACTTGATTAGCCTGCTCACCTGGCTTGTTAGAGTGTCTTAAAAAGCTGTAGCTCTCAGTGCTCTGTGTTCCTGTCTGAACCAGAGAAACACATGCTGAAGCTATGTAGGGAAAAAAGCTTGCAATCAAGTCTGCTTATATTGGAACTATTGCCAGGCCGTTAAATATCAGTGCTGGAAAAAGGGGAAAGCCCTTATCAAGGACTTCTGTTTTGTTAACAGTTTATATGCTGAACATACACTTTGTTTTGTTCCACCTTTTTTGAGGCTAAATAAAAGGCCTATATTCAAACAACCTCATGTGTAATTGCATTGTCCCGGCAATAGATTGCGAATGCCCTTTCTCATTCACAGTTGTCCTTATTTTGGAAGCTATCACCTGGTTGGTCTGTTGTGCTCAACTGTGGAGCTTTGACCAACCAAGTGATGGTGCTGATTAAGGTTTCATTGGCACCTTCTAGTTTGTGGGCATAGTATAAAACTTCGCAAGTGTGGTATGACCGTGGACTTTAGTCGTCACATGGAGGGTGAGGCTCCTTTTTTAACATTAATTGTGTCGCTGATTAAAAAAAAGGGCAGAATGGTTTGACTCCTGCATTCATGGACCATTTTTGTCTTTAATGTTTAGAGTTATTATGGGTTGGGAGGATCTTTCAAATGAATTTATAGTTAAGAGAATGTTGCTGAGCTGGAAAAAAATCATGGCAACCAGTGAAGGACGGAGACTAGTTACTCCTACCATTCTCCGTGAATTGTTGGGGTGCCAGATACAGTATGTTTTTCAGACTTTGAATTCAGTCTGTTTAACAAAGCATTTATTCTGACTTTTTTTGATGCATTACAGGTGGGCTGCTGTGGGCTGCGTCCAGGAAAGGCTTTTATTGAACCAGGTTTTGTCC
Source organism: Ascaphus truei (assembly GCF_040206685.1). NCBI lineage: Eukaryota > Metazoa > Chordata > Amphibia > Anura > Ascaphidae > Ascaphus > Ascaphus truei. Next base: position 74,663,138 of record NC_134484.1, read on the forward strand.
AGGTTTTTATTCACGTCGAAGACAGTTAAGGTGGGTAAAGGGACTTGGTTCAATAGCGGTAGCTTTGAGGTGTCACTTATTTGCCTGGTGCATGTATTACATAGTAATAAATAAGCTAGGCCCTCTGTGGTGGGCATTTCTTGATTCACCATGACCATTCCCCTTTATCTTGCTACCAATATATAATGTGTCTTCAATGCATGCTTTACTAAGCTGGGTATGGATGTGTCATTGTATGGGAGTCATTTATTCTGAATTGTGGTGTTGACTGAGACAGCTAGGCTAGGGTTGGGGTCAAGGTAATAAGAGGATTGTGAGATGGCCGTCTAGATGGTTTGTGTGCTCTGTATGTTTGCAGTAGAAGTACGTTAGTTTGTTGTTGATTTTTTGTTGATCAGAATTTGGTTTATTTTGTTTTGGCCCAGTTTTGTCAGTGATTTGGGTCTGCTGCAACCCATATATTCTGGCTGTCAGGAATAGGCCTGACATACAGTAGTTTCCTAAATCTCCCTCTCTGACAGTTCCTATGTCTGTCCACCGGGTGTGCTGCTGTTTTTGTCTGCTCTGGTTTTCCTCTGTTTGTCTCCTCTTGGTTCTGCTGTCCTCGGTCCCTGTCTGTCTTTATAGTTTCATGTATTTTGTTCCTTTTGCCTTTATTTTGTGTTTCCTGGACTTCTCTGCCACAGCCTGTTCCTAATTCCTGTTCCTGTACTTGTCCTTGCGAATAAAAGGTCCTTTCCTGCAATTAGACTTTTTCCTTATTTGTTTCTTTCGCTGTCTCTGCCATAGTCTCTGTCCCTGTGGAAAATTTGATGCCAACCTCTGCCTGTGACCCCGACTACAATTCCTTCAACCTGCACTGGACCCCTGTTTGTGACCCCGACTAAGTCTTGCCTGCTCCCTGCTGTTCCAGCCATTGAGGTACAACCTGCGCCTGAAGTTCTGACAGTGGAGTATGCAAGAGAATGAATATTTGGCTTTACGAAAGTCATCTGGGTCGCTTACTCAGCTTTTATAGGTGTGTAATTGCAGTATGCTCTCTGTGCCCAGGACATACTTGAAAACGAGAGGTAACTCTCAATGTATTACTTCCTGGTAAAATATTTTATAAATAAATAAATATGCATTGGGTTAATTTACAGGCTTGAGGCTTTGCGACCCCACCTGGGTGGGAATGATTTGGGGTTTCATCACATGCTTGACTTAATTAATGACACAAAAAGAGATTTATCTAATTCTGGTGTCTTTTGCAGGTATAAAAATTGTGTGGTCCCAGGTGTTACCAGGGCAATGCTGGAGGGGGTCCACAGATGTGAAGGCCATTGAGCTGTGTAGGCGTAAGCTTAACACAGCCATGTCCCATGACAGGAATTGGGGATTTTGTAGTTTGTTAAAGATCTGGAAGGGCAAGAAACTGGTTCATTTTGGCAAAATCAAATCCATCTTTTGAGTGTTGTTACACATATCTTTAATATTATCCTTCAAGATGCAATGGAGGAGGAAGTGTCATTAGTGAGGAGCAGAGGCTAGTTTAAAAGGTTTTAAACACCCTTGCTATATTGGAGTTAGTTTCATGGGTCACTTCTTGTTTCTGCTCCCTGGACTAAAGGGTAATAAAGATACTAAGCAAGAAGTGGTATGGTGAACTTGTCTGGTTGGAGCCGTTACAATTTGTTTTCATATTTGGTTTAAGGGGTGCCAAACTGGGTCAATTGGCATTGGTGTGGTTTGTGGTTTGGCTGTTTGGTAGTTTCATGCCTGTTTTGTTCTGTGGGCCCACAGGTGTCCACACAAAGGGAATATTCTCAAGTTTATTTGCTGGTCTGGACATTTGGTCAGTAATGGAGGTCATGAGTTGACATTGACCACAGTCTCTTGCCATAGCAACGGGCAATCTGGCAAGGTTTCACATTATGTTTGGTTGAATAAACATTATAGTAGTGTAGCGGTCATGTAAAATGCCTACAGTCATCTCTCCTGCTGGCAGTAAGGCCTGGTAAGTGTGGGCATGCCAGCAGTAATCATGGAGGTTTTCCCTCACACCCTGGTGGGGTGCTCTGTGTATGGCTGGGACTGGTCACATGCTCTGACTCCATGGTTAGTGATGTCAGAGATGTGTCAGCCTCAGAAGCTTACATAAGGCACAGCACTGTGTTGCAAAGTTAGTTCTGAGTTGTTGTTGTTCTGCTGAGAAAGGAGTTCCAGCTCTTGTCAGAGCTGAGGAAGGAGTTCAAGTTCTATCAGAGGGTCAGTTATGTTATAGTAACTCCATGGGAGGCTGTGTCCAGGGACCTGGCACAGGACAGTGATTCCTGCGGGAATAGTGAATCCCTGATCTAGGTGATATACCTATCAAAAGGGAGCACTGGCGAGATGAGCGGCTGAAGATACTCCTTGTGGAGGGCAGTTGCCCTGCCGTGTCAATAAAGATGAGTTCAGCCAGAAACCCTCTCGTGTATCTATCAAGAATGAGTGTACAGAGAGGAGCACCACGGAGGAGTTCCTCGCCAGGATCATCCCCATGCGGACGCAGGGACCCTGGTGAGGTGGAGGCGCTGCACTGGAACTAGGTGAGACTCAGCACACTACCTCAGCTGCCTGTCTGACGGGTTCTCCCCACACACCATCATGCGGGAGACTCAGGAGTCCTGTAGCCAGCAGGTGCACCATATGACATATCCACACTGTAATGGGGTCCGGTTAGACCACAGGGGCCAATGTGAGATTGGGTGGGTCAGGCCGGGCCAGAAACACCGTTACATTTGGAGGCGAGCTGCTGAGATCAGATCCGTCAACAGGACAGGCTTTTAGCTAGGTCACTGGGAAACAGGGAGAGTGTCTGCTGCCACTTTGTGCTGCGTAGGGACGGACCTAGGGGTGGTCAGGGGGCTGACGGGATATTGTCAGTTCGCAGGGACAACCTAGGGGCCTGAAGGGAGTGAGGGGTCTGGAGCGGGCTATAGCTGACCGAGTCACCTTGAGGCAGTGCTAGTTGGTAGGATGCCAGAAGGGACAGCCTGTTAACTTGGTCAGGAGTCCTGGAGAGGGTCTGCGCTAGGCTGACCAAGATAGGTAGACGCCCCAAGTACTGCATGGCAGAGCCAGCCAGAGTACCTAGCCATTCCAGACACTCACCGTAGGGAGCACAGACTGGGAGGAAGGAGTCACAGCAGACACTGAGAGAGTGAGCCTAGCCTGAGGTAGTGCAACACTGGGTCACACCTAGATAAGGTACACATGTGGTGGTGCATCTGAGCTAATCTTTATTGTACCGGTGTGGTGGCTGCCCCGCAGAGTGGAGCCTCATGTACGACAACTGTTATGAGAGAGTGGAGGATCCGCGTGGCGCGGAGAACGTAAAATGGCGGACAGAGGCTGATGGGGAGGGCACCCGTGGCTTGCAACCCACTGAAGAGCAGACTGTCGCTGAATTGTCCTTAACGAGTTTGCTCTGGAGCGGAGCAAAGGCCGTGGCTGCCCCGTTTTTATCCTGCCTGGGACAGCGAGGGGCCACCCTTGAAGAGTGTGAGGACATTGCAATAATTGGGGGAGAACCCCGTGAGGAGAGCGAACGAATGGACTTTTTGGGCGCCAAAACCAACCAAAATGGCGGTTCCCGCTTGCTAGGGAAACCGCATGGGCCAGGCGCAGAAAAAATGGCTGCTGCAGGACTTGCACAGAGCTGGCCGGGAATGGCGCGAACAGCAGAGCCCCGCCCTGATGGGGGGCATGGCGCGAAAGCTATGGCTGCGCCGGGATGGACAGTGACTAATTCAGCCCCTGTGCTGAGTCAACCGTTGAGTTTATGGGACCCTCCCCTGATTTCTACCAGGGGGAGTGACGTTCAATTATGGCCTGTGGGGATGCACCCACTGGGCCCAGGGACTGATATTCAGACGGCGCCACTACAGAAAGTAGTTCCGGCCGTGGAGGTGATTTGCAAGAAAGAAGGGTACCTTGCGCAAAAAGCTGCTGCAAGGAGAAGGCGGGAACTAGCCGCGGGAAAGGACTCCAGCTCTGGGGAGGAAATTGGCGTGAAAACGCAGACCGCGCCCACCAGGACTGAGAGAGGTGCGGCCTTAATTAAGGGGCATGATATTCCCCTGTGGGACCCGCCCATTATTGCAACCCCTGGGGGCGGGTTCCAACTCTGTCAGAGAAGGGAGGAGCCGAAGCAGGGAGTGGCGGATCCAGCAACTTCCACCAGTCAGTTGCGAGGAACCACAGAGAAGGAGAGACCTGTACAGGAAGTGACTCCTGTACAAAGAATGGCCTGCTCCTCCACTGTGGGCACTATGGTCTCCACCCAGCCCTACTCAGTGCCCGGCGGGGTGCTGGTGGTGAGGGTGGCCAATACTGAGACGGTGGTCGGGCTCTGCCTACAATGCGGGCTGCCCGGAGGTACTGTGAATACGATGGCACGTTGCCCTCATTGCGGGACTTTGTATCTGTGGCCTATGCCCACATTCGTCCCAATACAGCCTGCTGACCCCCCGGTGGATGTGATACGGCGCTCTGCTGAGTCACCGGGCGCGCTGTGGATCAACCGCGCGAGTCCCGGAGACAGGGGACTGGAGCCGGTCAAGTCGGCTGGGTCACTGGCCATTGAGGCGGCTGGATTAAACCCCGCGACAGGGGCAAAGAGACTTTCACCACGCCCCGCGACCCCTAGGTCGGGGCGAGGGGACTACTCTGATGAGGACCTTCGTGAGCTGGCGGTAGCAAAAACGGAGCGGAAAAGACAGACGGGAAGAACGACGCCCCGTGGGGTGAGTGACCGGACGTCCCCCGCAGATCGGCGATCCGACCGACGGAGTCCCGCCATCCCAGGACCTGGCGGAGATGGGAGAGAGACGCCTACACCCCTGCGGATGGGTAAGCCAAAAAGCCCTATCTCTTACCTGGTCACAACAGACGGCGAAGCGCTGGAAGGGCCGCGCCAGGCCCAACGCGCACGTGGAGGAACGGCATCACTTCCGGTGGCGACGGCGGAGCAACCGGATGTCGTCGTGGAAGAAGAGATCCCGCATGGGGGTCCAACGCGAGATGGCGACGCTTCCGGTTCCGGGGAGGACGTCACTTCCGGTGGCGACGGCGGAACCCGGGAAAGGGAAGCAGCGACGCTTCGGCGATTGGGGGAAGGTCCCCGACCGCTCGTATTGCCCAGAAAATGGAGAGACGAACTCAGGACTGAGGAGGGTGAGACATCATCCTTGGACCAGTCTACGGACAGCCAGGAGCGGGTCGTAACCCCGTGGGGTCCCGTCCCATGCCCCTATACCCAACCCCATGCCCTAGCTAATGTCCCTACCCCTATCACACGGTCACCGGGTTCACCGCCCAGCTTGGAACTTGTGGACATACCTTTGGGGGGGGAGGAAAAACGGACTGGGGAGAGGCAGCTCAGTGGAGCTACGGAAGGTGATTCACGGGGAGGAGAATTGAGGGTGGCGGATACAGCACCCCAACCGGCAGTAAAGGCTCCGGGGTCCTCGAGGTGGTTCAACTCGCGATCCACAAGGTCGTCAGGGGTATTTTCATTTGATGACGACCGGGAACCAGGGCCTAATCCCTTTAAGGAGACCAGGTGGTGGGCTCCACTATTTGAGGGGTATTCCGCATGGATGGACCGTACTCGGTTCCTCATCCGGCGGGAGGACGTGGTAGATTTCTGGTGGAGAGAGGGAGAGTTTACAACCGAGCAGAGGGACAGGGAATTACAGGAGAGGTGGTTCCAGCTGGAGCGTAGAGACATAGCGCCCATGGGTCCCGACACACTATCAGATCCAGTCGATCCTGATGAGCCCCTATCATGGGTGTTACCTGGGAGGGCAGGTAATGCTGATCTGACCAGGGTCAGTAGGGCGGAGAGGGCTATAATAGTCAAATATAAAAAATCCCATGGGTTGGAGTATCCCTATGTTCCGGAGCCCCTGATGGATGAAATTGAGGACAATAGGGAAACGTGGCTCCAAGAGACTATAGAGCTGTATTTAGTCAATAGGGGGAGCGCCATTGTAGGTAAGAAGGCGGAAGAAAGGATAGACACCCTGATGCGAGTGTGGAGCATAGGGAGAAATGTTCACAAACATAGGGTGACCTATGTGCCAGAGAGAGGATCACCTAGGCATTATTATGTTACGGTCCTGGATATGGGTAACCGGGAAGTGAGGAAACCTGACCCAGATCACTATTATTAAGGGGGTACTGAGACATTACGCGGGTTCGTGGCTGCTGGTCGGGGCGGGCTTGGCGGATGACTGTATTCATGTGTACTGTATTATGAGGAAATTTGTGTGATGTTAATTATGTTTTCCGTTACAGTGCTTCCTGGAAAGAGGTATACAAAGTTAGGTCCCAGCGAGGACGATGGGATTCACCAGGGGGAGAATGTAGCGGTCATGTAAAATGCCTACAGTCATCTCTCCTGCTGGCAGTAAGGCCTGGTAAGTGTGGGCATGCCAGCAGTAATCATGGAGGTTTTCCCTCACACCCTGGTGGGGTGCTCTGTGTATGGCTGGGACTGGTCACATGCTCTGACTCCATGGTTAGTGATGTCAGAGATGTGTCAGCCTCAGAAGCTTACATAAGGCACAGCACTGTGTTGCAAAGTTAGTTCTGAGTTGTTGTTGTTCTGCTGAGAAAGGAGTTCCAGCTCTTGTCAGAGCTGAGGAAGGAGTTCAAGTTCTATCAGAGGGTCAGTTATGTTATAGTAACTCCATGGGAGGCTGTGTCCAGGGACCTGGCACAGGACAGTGATTCCTGCGGGAATAGTGAATCCCTGATCTAGGTGATATACCTATCAAAAGGGAGCACTGGCGAGATGAGCGGCTGAAGATACTCCTTGTGGAGGGCAGTTGCCCTGCCGTGTCAATAAAGATGAGTTCAGCCAGAAACCCTCTCGTGTATCTATCAAGAATGAGTGTACAGAGAGGAGCACCACGGAGGAGTTCCTCGCCAGGATCATCCCCATGCGGACGCAGGGACCCTGGTGAGGTGGAGGCGCTGCACTGGAACTAGGTGAGACTCAGCACACTACCTCAGCTGCCTGTCTGACGGGTTCTCCCCACACACCATCATGCGGGAGACTCAGGAGTCCTGTAGCCAGCAGGTGCACCATATGACATATCCACACTGTAATGGGGTCCGGTTAGACCACAGGGGCCAATGTGAGATTGGGTGGGTCAGGCCGGGCCAGAAACACCGTTACAGTAGTAATAATAAAGGAAGCTATTGCCATTTGTGACTGTGCTCGTCTCAAATCAGGAAGCGGACCCATAGGGTTGAGTTAGGGATACAAATAAACTGACCCTGGCCCATGGACAGAGTCCTGAAAGAGTATCCGTAGTCGGTATGGAAGCAGGGGTCAGGGCTGGCGGCAGAGTTGCAAAGTCCAGACAGGCAGAGGTCATGGCAGACAGAAGGCAGTGAGGTCAGGGTCACGATCCAGGGTCAGCAACAGGAAATCAAAACAGGGAAGAGGGAAGGCATAACTGCAAAGTCCAACATGAGCTGCAAACAGTAGAACTTTGCTCGGTGACTCCCTATAGTAACTGCAGCCTTATAAAGCAAGCTGCCAGTACACAAAATGGCCACAGTGAGCAGAAAGGGCAGGAGCGACAGAAAACATGGACCGTAGTGAAAACTCAGCACGGATCGAGCAGAATCCTTACACTATTTAACTCTAGCACTGTAGTTGTGTGTTTATTGGTGTGTGTACATCTGGGATGGAGGGTATTGTCAATGGGGCATCCTTAGGTCATGCATTATTGGAATATTGAGTGTTGTTAAGTCAGTGGATGAGATGGATCAACATACTGTAGAGTGTGAAAACACAGAAAGACAGGGAAATCCCAACACAAGCACTCTGATCATAAAAAGTAATAATATCCCAAAAAGTTAATTCTGTCATGGACTGAAGCAACAACGAAAACAAGGTGAAAAATAACATACAATAAAAACAACACAAGGCAAACAGGGAAAATGCAGTGTGGAACTCTTAACCTTGCAAAATGTGTGTGAAAGAACCCTAAACAGAGTGGAAAAGCATATGTAATGCAAATGAATGGAAAGTAAGCCTGACACTCACAGTGGAGATCAAAGATCTCGCATAGTCATGACCGGCCGGTCCCCAAAATGAACCACAGAAGGGTAAGATTGTAACGCCTGTATGCCCGCAGACTGGCAAGTCCCCAGTACTGAGGTGGGTAAGGGTATAACACGCACCCACAGTAGTGAGGGTGTGCCCGGAGTGTGGTAATTGCGTTGCCGGGCCTGGTGAGTAAGGGTTAACGTTATACTTGCTGAATCCGGGGTGCCAGAGGTCGGAAGTTAATGTCCAAAAGCCAGAGTTCAGGGGTTGGAGAGAGCAGCGTAGTGATGTCCGAAAGCCAGGGTTCAAGAGCAGGAGAAGTCAGCATAGTCAAGTCCAAAGCAGAGTTCAAGTTCAAACCAAAGGAATCCAAGCAGGGACAGGAACCAGAGCTGAAACAGACAAGGGAGCTAGGCATAGACACTGCACACACAGGAGCTACAGGAAAGCTATGCAGAGCAAGGACTGAGTGGACAGAGAGAGGTTATATGGGAAGAAAGGCCAATAGGGGTGAAGGGAGGAGCAGAGGTTTGAGTGGGTAATTGCAGGGATAGGTCTGTGAGATCAGGGGAGGAGACAGGGACGTAATCGAGGGTAATTGCCTGCAACCAACGGGGGGCGGAGCTAATGCCTGGGGAAGGTTAGTAACTAGAGCGGGTGCACGCGCCTTCTGTAACCTTGTTATGTGCGTGCACCGCGCGTGTACCAGAGCGTGGAGGAAGCATCGCGGAGGAGGCGCTCGGCACGGGAGACAGAGGGGAAGGAGGAGCGGAGGAACCATGTAGAGAAAGGGCTGGGATGACGGAGGCATGCCGAGGGGCGCGTGTACCCCGATAGGAGGCAAGAGATCGGGAACGCGCTCGCTCTGTGAGAGATCCGCGCGCATGCGCAGAACATGTGCCTGGGCGTGCGGACCGTGCCATGGAGGAACGGCGCAGGGAGGAGGACAGAGATTGGGGACGTAGGGGAGTGGGAGAGCTAGCCTTCATGGGACCTGGGGTGACGGGGACACGCTGGGAAGCGCGAGTCCCCGATCCGTTACAAAAATGAAGCTCAAATAGGTATATGATATACAATAATGCCACAACAATACTCAAAGTGAGGGATGTACTCAGCATAAGACCATCCTAGACTCAAATATACTGTACACACATATGCCAAACCATGGATGATACAATCCAAACAGTGGGCAGTCTAACTGCACATAAAGTACAATGTATAAATCCCATATGTATTCTCCTCTAATAGGTAGTGCATAGAAATAACTGCTCAAAGATAAATGAACCAATCAACGAAGGATAAGAAAAACATGCAATAGGTCATCTCACACAGATCAAAATATAACCCCCCATGAACTGTAAAAAAAAAAGACATGAGGGAAAACAAGGCATAATGCAAACAAGTTATATGGAATGCATTTATGGAAGGATCCAACTCCCAACGATGTAATAGCCTGTCTCAATGCTGAGCAGCAGATAGTATAAGGCAGTCAGGGTAGAGAAATTTTCTAAGTATAGAATCAAAGTTAATATTACCAAGTGATCTCCTGCGCCTCTGCTCCGGTCATCAGGATTCCTTCCACGATGTTATAACAGCTGGATGGCCTCCATAAAGAACCTTGTCGGACTATGTGGGGAACAAAAATAAATCAGCTCCAAAACTGCATCCCTATCAGACACCTCCGACGGCCGTTTCGCCACTGCTGGCTTCTTCGTGGAGTCAGAAGAGACAGACAACCTGGACCGTAGTGAAAACCCAGCACGGATCGAGCAGAATCCTTACACTATTTAACTCTAGCACTGTTGTTGTGTGTTTAATGGTGTGTGTACATCTGGGAGGGTATTGTCAATGGGGCATTGTAACAGGGGACTTATCCCTGTTCACAAATGTGCCTCTAATCCAGCAGTGTGGTGGTTAACTGCTGGTAGGCAATTAACTAACACCACCTGCCTGATTTAGATGGCTTAGAAAAAGCCTGCCTTTGAGACCGGAAGTGACTCCTTAGCTGACGTGTGAGCTGAACTTTGGAGACAGAGCAGAGGTTCTTGAGTCTCCCAGGAGAGACTGACCAAGAGAACACAGATCTCTGGAGCTGACAAATAAGACTTCTAAACCTGGATGCTGACATATTCTGTGCACACACGGGTGCGGTTCCAGGAGAGCAGAGAAGCTTCCCCTACAGCAGCCAGCTAACAGATAAGACTTTTATTAACAAGACTTTTTATATCTGTTCATTTCATGCTATGTGTTTGGGGCTGGGAGACATGCTTATCTAAGGGAGTTGTGAATTGCATAGTATATCACTATAAATACTCCCAAGTGAATAGAAGCTTTGTTCCCCCCCCCCTGTGTTTGGATGGTTTCCTGATGTTAAGGAAAAGGCACAATAAAGCCTTGTTATGATTTCACCTTACAAAAGTCTCCAATTGTGTACCTCTGTGAGCGTCCGTCTACAGGCATCCTTAGGTCATGGATTATTGGAGTATTGAGTGTTGTTAAGTCAGTGGTTGAGATGTATCAACATATTGTAGAGTGTGTGAATAGAAGTTTGTTCTAACGCATAGCTCTATTTTTTGTTTCTATTTGCATCAAATTTGAGAGTGTTTCTTACATGTGATGAAAAACTAGGTACAGAAAGTAAATTATGGTGAGTAAAAATTGATAAAAACCCTCCACAGCAAATAAAAATACCATTTAAGAGCATATTCACATCTCAGACAGGTCCTCAAACCTCTTTCCCAATAAGCACTCAGCTTGCAATGCTTCCACTGCCATCCGAGATTCTGGATAATGATATGCAAATGAGCACTCACATTGTGTCACATATTGTTTTTTATCCATTTTAACACGGATCCCTATAAGTTTATGTCTGCAATTTTATACAGCATGTACAGCAAACCCTGGATTAAATCAGTGCATTATCGGCAAACCTACTCACAAACAGCTGTTTCATCCTTTTGGGTCTCACCAGTGTGAGGATGGTTACTGACCTTGCAATGTAAAGCTGGTAGTGGTCACAAACAGGTATACAAAGTAAGTTATGGAGAGTAAAAAATTGACAAAAACCCCACATGCAAATTTTTAGCTAGAAAAGTTTACGCCATCTCAGACCTGGCAAATATTGACCCAAATTGACATTGCTACACCATCCCAATACGTTTTTGGAATTAAATTATGTTCAATGCTTAAAAATGGTTCTTGAAATATATATTTTTTAGTTTCATAAAACTGGACCTTCCAGCAAACAACCATTTTAGTTGTACTTTGTAAAAACATTAGCACAAAGCCGATATGCAATTGGATACAAAGTATGCAAATGGTTAACGATGCCCAATTAAACAATGACCTCTTAACATTTCAGACCAGCTGTTACAGAGCTATTATAACTTCTGTATTTCAGGGTCCCAACCCCATGACAATATCTTCAGCTGAAACCAAGGATGAATTTAACAGGATACCCCTTATGGGAGGCATAAATTAATTGTGCAGTAATATAAAAATGAAACAAATTGCAGCATAGTGAAAATTTGGAAGTACATCTATATATTCTAGAGTCTTGCAGTGGCAGGTAAAATGAATTCATCATCATACCCGTTTTTATAATGAGTTAAAAATGAATTATTCACTAAAAAAATTATTCTATCCAGTTATATTGAATCTACATACGCTAGCTATTTTCCCAAAAATACAATGCAATATTCTGAAAGAATAAATGTTAATCTGTAATAGTGAAAGTTGTGCTGTATGTTGCCACTTGATTAGAAATATTAGATAAAAATGAGTGTTTGAAATCGAATTCTATTGTAAATTATACAGCTAATAATTGCATCGCCCAAATACGCATTGGTATCTGGTGTAAATTCAGTGAGCTACAACCACAATAATAATTCTTGCGGATATGTCTTTCATTGAGTGTTTTAAATAATATTATTATTTTCAGGTAAATTATACCATGGGCATTACAGTAAAATAATCTTAGAATTTAACTACCTATTTTAAAACTGTAGCTTTTGCTGCAAAAATAGATCACTTTGTTTTGTCATATTGTGAAATCTTCAAACAATTCCATCTTCCCATTTTTTTACTTTATTGAACATGTTAACTTTTCCTTGCTTTGTAATGTCGCATAAAAGATTATTGTGAACATGAGGTTTTTTTATCAAGACATATTGTTATAATAATGTTTTTTTTCTGTAGGAGAATATGAACAGCTAATTAACATCTTTGACCCAATATCACAAGAAATAAGAGTAATAGCAGTCATTTCTTTACACTGAGTAAGAGTCTATAATATTGCCAGCACTTCTGTTCCATTGGTAATTAACTGCAAGCAATTACTGTAAAGTCAAGGAAGTATAGCCTAATGCTCATAGGTAATAAAAAAGGAAATTATGTTTGTAAAGCTCATCTATGTTCCATGCTGTGTACACTGATTTTCTTCCAGAGTGCTTTTTTTCATGAAAGGAAAGCCCCAGAAGTTGATAGGAGGGCATCAAGTCCAGTTGCCAGAACCCTAGAATGAGAATATTTTTGCCTGGTGGGAAAGAAGTTAGGGATAAAGGGAAGTTCAGGAAGGTGTGGGATTTAGGAGGGGATCTTCATAAGGCAGCTGAAACGTGTTACTTACCTCTTGGGTGTGGACCAGAAAGACAGAACACAAAAGGAGAGGGAGGGGGGCCTTAGGGGTTGGTCACAATAGGTGGCAGAGGGAGTTTAGTGGAGGTTCTTAATTATTTGAAGGAGGCTTTGGATAGGTTGGGTTCACCTTAATGTGCATGCATGTTTTTGTGTGTGTGTGTGGGGGGGGGGGGGGGGTTGAGGCTAGGATCTTAGGCTTTAGAGATAGGTGTGTGTTTGGGTTCTGTAATGGGCACGTGACTGGGCAGAACCCTACCATACCTAACATATCACCCTGTCCCAGAGAACAAACCTCTTATGGGTCCCTATACAGTATGTACAGTAGCAACCCCATATAAAAACAGTGCATTGTGCAGCACTATATAAAAACTTAAAAAGACCTTCATAAACCATACTATACTTGGAATCTTCTAAGGAACACTTTCCATGATACTCCTGATTGAGCTCTATGAAAAATACAGTGCCCCCACACCTTAATTCCCACATATCCCCCTTGCATTGGCAAGGTAGCATTGGCATCTTAAGAGTGATGCATTTAAAGTGATCATTTTAAGTGACAATAATAGTTAGACTATAGTTATATATTTACTTTCTTCATGCAAGACCAATAACCTCAGCAGATATGACATGGATCTAATTGCATTCTCTTCACAGGTATGTCCCTGATATGCAAGTCCTGTTTTGAAAGAATTACCCTCCTGGCTTGTACTATTGCTCTCTTGGTATGTCCCTGATATGCAAGTCCTGTTTTGAAAGAATTACCCTCCTGGCTTGTACTATTGCTCTCTTGGTATGTTTGTATATCAAAAGGTGGAATATTTTTTTTTCCCCCTCTTAACTGTTTTCTGTTACTTGACCAACTGGAACAAGCTGATTTATTGGGTCGGGGGAGGGTCATGTGACTGCTTTAGATGTATAAAACACATATCCCCCTTGCATTGGCAAGGTAGCATTGGCATCTTAAGAGTGATGCATTTAAAGTGACAATAATAGTTAGACTATAGTTTTACTAGAGGTGACTGGGGACTGCATCGTTTCTGCAAACTCTCTTACTCAAGGCAACAAATGGTGAGCTTATATGACCACACTTTGATCCCATGCTTGTTAACCTGCATATTTTAACCCCACACCCCTTTACAACTTATTTCACTGCAGCCTCTCCCAAAACTGACTGCACAAAAATACCTCTCACACCAACTCAGCCCACTGAAACCCAGAACTGACTCTAGCATTGCAATGCAGCAAAACATTTGACAAGAAACAGGCACACCCCTGCTGTTTAGTCTGCACACACTCACAACAGCTCCATGCAGCACTGCCTACTATACCTCTGGCATCATGAACCTGCTATGTATCTTAACTTTTTTCTTTCTCCTGGCCTCATGGAGATGTTACTCCCTCTATACATTACAAACTCCTCCAACCTGGCCCACACCCAACATCACCATACACCCTGGACTACTCAAAAGTCTTTCACTATCTACAGAATGTTGGTGAAGAACTCTAAAAACCAGCACACAACCACTGCTCACTCTAATGGCAAACACCACAAATTTACAACTTGCAAACAACTACCCAAATTTCTGCTCATACTATTACTCTCTTTAGCAGGTGATATTGAACCTAACCCAGGTCCTCCCATTTCAAATCTGCCCCATGCCCCTGAGAATTCCACCTTTAAATTCCAAAAAGGGCTATCTGTCACCCTTATAAATATCCTGAGCCTGCTGCCAAAACTGGAAGGACTAAGGGCATGGTGCCTTATGCATAAACCCAAAGCCATCGTTCTTACAGAAACATGGCTAACCCATAAAACCCCTGATGCAAATATCGCCATTCAGGGGTACTCCATTTTTAGGAGAGATAGGTCAAAGAGAGGAGGAGGGGTGTTATTTTATATTGCAGACACATTGCAATTTACACTGTTAAATTGCCCCCCAAAGCCCACCCTCTTTTGAAATTCAAGTTGGCAAAATCTGACTCCCTTTTCTAAGCCCATCTTGCTCGCTTGCATCTACCGCCCCCCCAAAGCCCCTCTACAATCCCTGACTGATATCACCCAGTTTCTTGGCTCCATTTCCTCTCTGAATGAGAAGAGTGAGCTGCTAGTTCTTGGGGATTTCAACTTCAATTGGCTTGACCCTAAAAACCACAAAATCCAGATACAACTCAAGTCACTTAACCTATCACAACTCATTTCCCAACCCACATGGACAAACCTGAAATTGCATAACCATTCCTTGCTAGACTGGATTCTCTCCTCAAACCCAGCAGAATCCACTCCTCTGGCATCCTTCCTGACATTTTCAATGACCATGCAATAATGTACTGTGTAAGGAAAATTAAAATGCCCCATTCAAGCCCTAAAGTTCTCCTCACTAGAACATTTAAAAACTTTAACCCACAACAGTTTCTGGATGACCGTACCATCTGCCCATGGCACAGAATCGATTTAATTCCCGACCCTGATTCTGCGCTCGACTATTTCCAATCCGAGTTCTTAAAACTCTGCGATACCCATGCTCCACTACGCAAAATAAGGGTACAGGGGGCCCATCTTCCATGGGTTACAACTGACCTTATTGCACTCTACCAGCTCAGGGATACCTTGTGGAAAAGCTACAAAGTAACTGGAACTACCAAGGAACTTAATCACTAAGGATGCCTGCTGAACATGTGCACAAGGCAAACAAGGCACGCAAAAGCACAATATTACTCTGACAATCTCCACCAAAATACATCAAACCCAGCTAACTTCTTGAAGCTTATCAACAATATATTCCAGCCTCCTAACTATCAACAACCAAGTAATATCACTAAGGGGGATATTACTCTGACAAA
This sequence comes from Ascaphus truei, assembly GCF_040206685.1. Taxonomy (NCBI): domain Eukaryota; kingdom Metazoa; phylum Chordata; class Amphibia; order Anura; family Ascaphidae; genus Ascaphus; species Ascaphus truei. The sequence continues at coordinate 74,678,709 of NC_134484.1, forward strand.
CCCCACTGACATTGCAAATGCATTCAATGATTACTTTGTGGATTGTGCCACTAACCTTTTAGCGAAACGCAGCCCAAACCACAAACCTGAATCTCATCCTGGGAGTACCCTCATAGCCCCACCCCCTCCCAACACTGCCCACAATTTTGAATTTGGCCCAGTATCTGAAGAGGAGATTACACAAGCGCTCCTCAAACTAAAACTAAGCAGCCAATGCGGACCTGACTTACGACAATCTAGGTTCCTACGACTTGGTGCCCCAGCCATTGCCAAAACCAATTGCTTCCATATTCAACTCTATCCTGTCTGCAGGCCATATCCCTAAGACCTGGAAAACTGCCAGAGTTTTACTAATCTTCAAAAGTGGGGACAAAAACACTGTCTCAAACTACAGACCAATCTCACTTCTCCCAATTCTATCCAAAGTCATGGAAAAATGTGTCCACTCCCAATTAAGCGATTACTATACCAAGACAAATTTCCTTAGCCAATTCCAATCTGGCTTTCGTCCTAAACACTCCACCGTAACTACCCTGCTAAAAGTTTGCAATGAAATCCATTGTGGTATGGAACGGGGAAAACTCACTGGTGCAGTATTCCTAGATTTTGCAAAGGCTTTTGATACAGTTGATTATGCTATCCTGCTTACCAAACTCCAGAGCTCTGGAATAGGGAAGAATGCTTTAAACTGGTTTCAGTCCTACCTATCAGGAAGATCCCAACATGTGTCCATCTCAGGCTCTAACTCCAACCAGGGAAAAGGGAGACCAAAAAGCTCACCAGCACAAACGGAGCAGGAAGAAACCAGGACAAAAAAATGATTAAAAGGGCACTTTAATGTGGCAAAAGACCCATCCAATGCATTTCGAACGTTGAAAAAGAACACTGCGACGTTCGAAATGCATTGGATGGGTCTTTTGCCACATTAAAGTGCCCTTTTAATCATTTTTTTGTCCTGGTTTCTTCCTGCTCCGTTTGTGCTGGTGCGCTTTTTGGTCTCCCTTTTCCCTGTATTGCATTGAGTAGCTGCACAGCCTGCCTGCCTGCCCTACCAGGATGTGAGTATTTGCATATTTTTCAGGGGAACCTGCCAATGAGACTGGTGGTGAGTGGGTTGCACCACACACCACCTGTCTTCAGGAGGATAGTACCCATTATATGACACAATAGGTACTATATCAATTGTTAGTACCCTGGTACAGTGGTCTGGCTTATTATCATTTTGAGATATACCTGCATTTGAGCGCTTCAGCTATTTTCCATCTAACTCCAACCACCTGGATATCACCTGTGGTGTCCCGCAATGCTCTGTTCTGGGGCCCCTACTCTTCTCAGTGTTCATTAATGATCTTCCCACAGCTTGTAAGGAAGCCTCAATACACATGAATGCAGATAACACAATCCTATATGCACACAGCCATAGCCTCTCTGACCTTCAACACATACTTCAGTCTGACTTTTTGAGACTCGAAAACTTGATTTCCCAAAACAAACTGTTTTTAAACAGTGACAAGACTGTAACAATGGTATTTGGGACCAAGACTAAATTTTTAAAGCTTCCAGTAACTGAGCTCCAGATTAGAACCAACACTAACACCACCCTAACCCCTTTCACTAGTTTTAAATACCTGGGCTTATGGTTTGACTCTCACTTAACATTCGGAATGCACATTGATACCCTGACAACCAAGACATATGCCAGACTAGGTGTACTTTACAGGAACAAATCCTCCCTAAGTTTCCTGGTCAGAAAGCGTATCGCACAGCAGATGCTAATGCCAATTATTGACTATGGAGACATAGTATATGGCACAGCACCTCAAACCCACCTTAGCAAACTTGACACCCTTTACAATTCATTTGTCATTTTGTTCTCCAATGCAACTACAACACACATCACTGCGAAATGCTCAAAGAGCTAGATTGGTCATCACTAGAGTCTAGGCGCAAAGTTCACCTTTCCTGTCTTGCCTTTAAATTCTTTATGGGCAAGCTACCCAGCTATCTGAACAAGCTCCTCACCCCTACCACATGCAGCACTTATCACCTGAGATCAGACTCCAAAAGACTGTTCATGGTCCCAAGGCTCAACAAAGTATCCGGACGTTCCTCCTTCTCTTACTGTGCACCCCAAAACTGGAACAACCTACCAGAGACTCTCACATCCACCACCAGTTTAAGTTCTTTCAAATCTAAGGCTGTCTCACATTTTAATCTGTCTGTAACTGTTTCATTCGCCCATTATATATATTTTCTTTAACTGTGCATGCAATGTATTGTATATAATGTATACCTTGTTCATTTATGTAACTGTATTTGTAACCATGTATTATTTGTCTTAACTCTGTGCCCAGGACATACTTGAAAATGAGAGGTAACTCTCAATGTATTACTTCCTGGTAAAATATTTTATAAATAAAAAAAATAATTCTGGGATGTGGTGTAAAATAAATACATATGCTGTCTATATGGTGCTGCTCAACACTACACATGAATGAGGCACGTTTTATAGTGCCGTGCGTGCGCGCGGAATTTTAGTTGGCTGACGTCAGTCAGCCTTTCTATAGAAGGGCCGCGCGCGCGCACGGCAGGGAGCGGGGAGCAGACAGATGTCGGCGAAGATTAAGAAATTCATATTTTCGCACCACTGCCGGCTCTGAAATGTATGTATATGTGTGTGTATGTGTGTATGTATGTATGCATGTATGCGTGGATGTGTGTTTGTATGGATGTGTGTGTGTGTGTGTCAATGATTGCGGAACAAAAAAAAAATATTTATTAAACTTTTATTTTCTTTAAAAAATCTTGCTTGGGTCTTCCTTTCACTCACACAACCCATGCACACATATATACTCGCATTTACACGCATATTCACACACATACACACACAGCTCCCTGCTCTATAAACATGAAAAGCATGCGGCACGTGCACGCGCGTTCGCACAGGCACGTGCCGCCGCACGGCTGCATGCTGTATATAGAAGCCCTAAGAATGCATGTGTTTTCTGGTTTTTTTAGGGCACTATTTCCTGGTATAGCGAAATACATTTGACTTATTTCATTTCTGTGAGGGGTAAAGTATATTGAAAAAAATAGAGACAGAAAACAGCTTTGCATTGTACTACACAATGCAATATAGAAGTGTGGGAGCACAGTATTTGTGGGGTTTCAATGGGAGGTAGGGCCAAACATTGGCATATGTCTTTTTCTGCACTGTAAGTGGTCTCTTGCAACAGGGTTTTGTAATTGAGACAAAGCATACATTTATGGCACTTCTTTATTTTTTTAATAAGTCTGAATAATGATTCATTGATAATGAATATGTTTCCAACTTAATCCAGCAGTGTGATTATTCTTCTGCTGCTGGAGCCTCACTTGCTCGGCTAGTCATCTAATAATGAACTCTGGGGTTTTAAATGTTGCTGTAGAAGTGTCAAGTTCACTGAAAAAAAAGAATGTAATGCATACAGGTATGCATACAAAAAAAGACCACTTAACATTGAGGACCTATCAACCTTTAAGACCCAACTCAAAACACACCTGCTTAAGGAAGCATATGAGGTGCTCTATGAGTGATAGTTTTACACCACATACATAAACCTTGGCCCCTTTGTAGATGCGCTTACCAGAACGCCCTCTTACTGTCTCTGTACGTCCTTCCTACCAACCAATTAGATTGTAAGCTCTTCGGAGCAGGGACTCCTTTTCCTAAATGTTACTTTTATGTCTGAAGCACTTCTCCCCTTTATGTGTTATTTGTATTATTTGTTATCTACTGTATATGATTGTCACGTGTATTACTGCTGTGAAGCGCGATGTACATTAATGGCGCTATATAAATAAAGACATACATAAATACATACAGATGCAGCAGACGTTATTTGAACATATCACTGGTTGTATATCTCGGAATACCCATGTCATGATCACGTGTTGAATCGTTTTTATCGAGTGCAGAAAATGGCATTTTAGTGTTCTGGTTTTTAAACACCTGCAAATTGACACAGTGTTGTACTGTACACATTACAATTCATTCATTTGGGCCACAGAAACGTGAAGAATTGCACCCGAAGAAATCGGGATCCATGAAATTCAAACAAAGCAACCGTGTGATTGGCCGCGTGGAGTACAGCAGCGCACACAAAAACGGCGCCGTGATATGTTCAAAAAACGGCCCCTGCACCTGTACATTCATACACACCTACCCTTTGTATATTCTTACTTCCAACACACATAAGAATGTCAAGCAATGAAAAACATACTACCTCAAAGGTCTTTAAAAAGATTATTTAAATAAATATAACTAATATTATTATAAATTTGAATTATACATGCTTCGACTAGTGGTGCAGATGGTGGCGCTGTTAGTGAGGAGCAGTTAGGTAGCTTGGTTGCTGTTAGTGAGGAGCAGGTAGGTAGCTGGGTGACAGTTAGAAGGGGAAGCAGGGGCAATAGGGAGAGGCAGGTCGTTTCTGAGCTGACACATCCCAATAGATTTGCCATGTTGAGTGAAGATATTGGGAATGTTGGGGCAGAAATGGCAAGGCTGGGGAAGACTAATTCCTCTAGCAGCCAGGGGAATAGTTCCTCCAGCACAGTGGGGACTCAGGATGCTCAGATACAAAGAAATATTGTGGTGTTAGTGGACTCCATTATTAGGAAGGTAGATAGGGCAATCTGTTGCCATGACCGCATGAACCGAACAGTTTGTTATCTCCCGGGTGCTCGGGTTCGGCACATTGCGGATCGGGTAGACAGATTGTTGGGGGGGGGGGGGGGGTCTGGGATTGACCTGGCGGTCTTGGTACATGTTGGCACCAATGACAAAGTTAGAGAAAGATGGAGGGTCCTAAAAAAATGATTACATGGATCTAGACCAAAAGCTTAAGACAAGGACCTACAAGGTAGTATTTTCTGAAATACTACCAGTGCCATGCGCTACCGCAGGGAGACAGTCAGATATGAGGGAGGTTAATGCATGGCTAAGAAAGTGGTGCAGGAAGGAGGGGTTTGGGTTTTTAGAGCACTGGGACTCCTTTTCTGAGAGGTGCCATCAATATTCTAGGGACGGATTGCACCTCAATGAAGAGAGATCTTCTGTGCTAGGGGGGAGAATGCTAAAAAGGTTGGAGGAGATTTTAAACTAGGATGGAGGGGGGAGGGGAATGAAACAGATAATGAACTAAATGGAATAGAGGAGGATACAAGGGGGTATGGAGGTAGAATGGGGGCAAGTGCGAGTTTGACAAGCAGCGAGACACCCATAGTAATTACAGATAATACTAGAAAACTTCTAAAGACTAAACCAAGTGGGCGCAGAAAGGAAGGAGCAGATAAGATAATAGTATAGACTGAAAAAAAAAATTAAATGCATGCTTGCTAATGCAAGAAGCCTTACAGATAAAATGGGGGAGCTTGAATTAATAGCTGCAAGTGAGCAGTATGACATCATAGGCATTACTGAAACAAGGTGGGATTAAACTCATGACTGGACAATTAATTTAGAGGGTTATTCCCTTTTTCGGAAGGATCGAACAAATAGAAGGGGAGGTGGAGTATGTTTATATGTTAAACCGGATCTAAAACCTATTATATTGGATGTTGTTTATGAAGGGAATGGTGAAAATGTAGAGAGTGTGTGGATAGAAATTAGCAGTGGAGGTAAAAGTATAAAGAAAATGTTTGTGGGAATATGCTATAAACCACCAAATATCTGCGAGATTGAGGAAGCTAAAATACTTTTGCAAATGGAGAAGGCATCAAAACTGGGTCATGTTTGCATAATGGGGGATTTTAATTATCCAGACATAGACTGGGGCAATTTGATTAGCATTACAACAATAGGAAACAGGTTTTTGGTGGGGCTTAAAGACAATTATATGACTCAAATTATTGAGGAACCAACCAGCAGAGGGGCAGTACTGGATTTGGTCATATCAAACAATCTAGACGTAATAACAAATATTCAAGTCCTGGAACATTTAGGTAACAGTGATCATAACATGGTCTCATTTGAAATAAATTATCATAAAACAGATTAATTGGGTTCAACAAAGACCTTAAACTTTAGAAAGGCAGATTTTAATAAACTGAGGTCTAATCTAGTAGTAATACAATGGGATGATGTTTTTGCAGGGGAAAATGTAGAAGATAAATGGGCAGTCTTTAAAACATTGTTAGAAAAGCACACTTATCAGTGTATACCCTTGGGTAATAAGTATAAAAGAAATAAGTCAAAACCAATGTGGCTAAATAAACAGGTAGGGGAGGAAATGGACAAGAAGAGGAAGGCGTTTAGATTATTTAAGTCAGAAGGGACGGAGACATCGTATCAGAATTATAAGGAATGTAACAAAAATTGCAAAAGGGCAATCAAATTAGCAAAAATGGATAATGAAAAAAGGATTGCAATAGAAAGTAAGGTCAACCCTAAAAAGTTCTTTAAGTACCTTAATAACAAAAAAATGAGAAAAGAAAATAGTGGACCCTTTCAGTGTGAGATCGGTAGGCAGATTATTGGAGATAAGGAAAAAGCAGAGGTATTAAACAAATTCTTTGCCTCTGTGTTTACCAGGGAAGAATCAAGTTCAATAGTAGTGCCGCAGGAGGAAGCCACAACCTCCATATTAATGAACAATTGGTTAACTGAGGAAGAAGTTCATAAGCGACTTGAAAAAATTAAAGTAAATAAGGCACTTGGCCCCGATGGCATACATCCAAGAGTTCTCAAGGAGTTAAGCTCAGTAATAGCCAAACCCTTATATTTAATATTCAAGGACTCCATTTCCACAGGCTCAGTACCACAAGATTGGCGTAAAGCAGATGTGGTGCCTATATTTAAAAAGTGAGCTAGATCACAACCGGGGAATTACAGACCTGTAAGCCTGACTTCAATAGTGGGGAAACTTCTTGAAGGTTTAATACGGGATAATATTCAGGAATACCTAATCGAAAATAAAATTATTAGTAATAGTCAGCATGGATTTATGAAGGACAGATCATGCCAAACTAACATTATTTGTTTCTTTGAGGAGGTAAGTAGGAATTTAGACCAGGGTAATGCAGTTGATGTGGTCTACTTACATTTTGCAAAGGCTTTTGATACGGTTTCACACAAGAGGTTGGTGTACAAAATAAAGAAAATTGGACTCAGTAATAATATATGCACCTGGATTGAAAACTGGTTAAAGGGCAGACAACAGAGGGTTGTCATAAATGGAACTTTTTCAGGTTGAGCTAAAGTCGTGAGTGGAGTACCTAAGGGATCGGTACTGGGACCCCTGCTTTTTAACTTGTTTATTAATGACCTTGAGGTTGGCATCGAGAGCAAAGTCTCCATCTTTGCTGATGATACTAAATTGTGTAAGGTAATAGAATCAGAGCAGGATGTAATTTCTCTTCAGAAGGACTTGGAGAGACTGGAAACGTGGGCAGGTAAATGGCAGATGACGTTTAATACAGATAAATGTAAGGTTATGCATTTGAGATGCAAGAATAAAAAGGCGAATTACAAATTAAATGTGGATAAATTGGGGGAATCCTTGATGGAGAAGGATTTAGGAGTGCTTGTAGACAGCAGGCTTAGCAATAGTGACCAAAGTCATGCAGTAGCTGCAAAGGCAAACAAGATCGTATCTTGCATCAAACGGGCAATGGATGGAAGGGAAGTAAACATAATTATGCCCCTTTACAAAGCATTAGTAAGACCTCACCTTGAATATGGAGTACAATTTTGGCACCAATCCTAAGAAAAGACATTATGGAACTAGAGAGAGTGCAGAGAAGAGCCACCAAATTAATAAAGGGGATGGACAATGTAACTTTTGAGGAGAGGCTAGCCAAATTAGATTTATTTACATTAGAAAAGAGGCGTCTAAGAGGGGAAATGGTAACTATATACAAATATATCTGGGGACAGTACAAGGAGCTTTCAAAATAACTTTTCATCCCAAGAGCAGTGCAAAGGACTCAGGGCCATCCCTTAAAGCTGGAGGAAAGGGGGCGTGGCCAGCAGCCGAACTGGGAAGCAGCACAGCCAGAGAGCTCCGTGCGGCTCCAGTTTAAAAACAACAAAATACCCCGTAAAACCAACTAAAAAGCGGTAAAAAAGTGCCACACGAGCGGGGGAGACTCACCCGCACCCCGTGAGGCCCCGTGGCGGCAGACCGAGCAAGCAACAAGCACTCGGGAGAGCCGGAGTCCCGGAGCCCCTGCAGCCGAGATTTCCAAGATGGCCGCCGGACGGAACTGAAGGAGCCCTGCAGCGGTGACACTCAGCCTGAACGGCGAGCTGCGCGCACGGGACCTCGGCTCTGCGGGCGCCACCGGGAGCTCCCACCGCTGGAAATAGAACAGCCAGCCGACAGCGCTCCCCACGAGTACCCACGAAGCAGGGAAACCAAGATGGCCGCCGGATCGGAAGCTTAGGCTCACCCGAGGCACGCTGCAGAACCGGAGGCGGAGGGGAGGTGTGCAGGACAGACGGAGAGACAATCAGGCTCAGCCGGAGCTGGGGAAGGGTAAGGAGGGATAGACAGTTGGGGGACAACGGAGCCCTGCTACACAGAAGCTCCCAGAGACACCCTGCCATTAGAGCACAGCAGGGTTCAACAAAAACAGTGCAGAAGGAGTGGGTGCCCCCTCTCCCCCCCCTGGTCAGAAATACAATTACAAAGTGGACCTTCACCCTCCCCCTCACACCCAGAGCCATAATTACAGCCCCCCCCCCCCTCCAAAAAAACAAAAAAAAAAAAAAAAACTGAGGTTGCCAATCTCTAACAGCTGCCAGAGTCTGCCGTCCGAGACCCACGGGCTTAACCAACGGCCCAACCCCATCCTGGCACAAAACTTCCTGGCAGCACAACCTGCAAAATCGCCCAAAACAACAACACTCTAAAATGGCTGCCACAAATATATGAGTGCCCAACATTGAGAGCCAGAAAAGTTACACAGCCACGCTTCCCAATTTCCCCCCTGCCCCTCCCCGCTACAACCTATGAACACATAAACAAATCTATGTAGGAGCGTGGCCAGGACGCCGACGGAGATGGACGTGTAGCAGAGGAGCTCGCCAGACCCCCTAATAAATAAACAAATAGAGGCTCTTTTCCCCCGAAAATTCCCCCTCCTAAAGCACTACCCTAGACCCGCAACCCTAGAGGAAATGGCTAACAAACAAAAATCCCAAACAGCCCAGGCTGTTAACAAGCTATTCTCCCCACGAAACTCAGAGGCGGCGGCAAGAGGCCAAGATGGCGCAGGCCCATCAGGCGCACGAGGCCCCAAACAAACTGCCCAAACGCAAGACCGGCAAGAAATGCCAGCGCAGCCGGCGGCAAACACTCACCCGAGAGGACATGAAAGAGCTTATGGCAGAAATGCTGCATGACCTGCACAAATCGCTAAAGGCCGATCTCAGATCAGCAGTCACTGAGCTAAAGCAAGAACTGACAGGCCTAAGGGAGCGCACGGATGTACTGGAAGGCAAAATGGAGGCCTCCACACAGGCCCAAGAATTAGCTGCAAATGAGATATTCCGGCTCGGGGCTGAGGTAGAAAGTCTCCGCGACTCCCTAGAAGATCAGGAGAATCGCGACAGGAGACAAAACATAAGAATCAGAGGCATTCCCGAGTCGGTACTTCCAGGGCAGTTAAAGACTTACATCCTGGAGCTCTTCACCTCCCTATGTGGAGACTTGAATCAGACGGACCTTGAACTGGACAGGGCTCACCGCTCCCTTGGCCCTAGATCAGAGGATCCAAAAAGGATGAGAGACGTCATAGTCAGACTTCATAAATTTTCGGCAAAAGAAAAAATAATGGAGGTTGCCCGAACCAAAGATCTCATCACATTTGAGGACAGCCAACTGCAACTTTACAACGATCTAGCCAAAAGAACTGTAGATCGCCGCAAGGAACTAAGACCCCTAACCATACTGCTGCGGGACAGCGGAGTAAAGTATAAATGGGGCTTCCCATTTAGACTAATGGTGCAGCGCAATGGAAAGATGCTCTCAATTAAACATCAAGAAGATATGGAGCACTTTGCTAAAGCACTAAACCTCACCCCTCCTGCCAGCTGGAGAAACGAAGGACCCAGACAAGAAGAGCCCCCAACCAGAGCCTCGGAAAGGCTGGCGGGACAGAGGGGTCAGAGGATTAAGTAGAAGAACTCAACCCCACACTCTCAGCACATACAAAGGCACCATCCTCAAGAATGACACAAAGACCCCATATTACCAGCACTGCAGGGAGAGGATGAGCACTGCCGGAGATGACTACACCGACCCACCGGGAGAGGAGAGACAGCTGACGAGGGAACAGCACCGCTCTCAAATCTTCACAACCGCTTGCAACACCCACTTCACTTACCTGAAAAGTGAGACGGGGCTCCGATCGGCGGGAGATGGAGGGACCAGCATTCTGCGGTGGAGGGGAGGGGGGGGGCGCCGCCCCCCCCCCCCCTTTTTTCCCCTTTTTTATTTTTTACTATATTTTTTTTCCTCCCTCTTTCTCGCCATGTCCCCGTCCTCTTGTTGGCTACCTGCGGCCTTTCGGCTTCTTTTGGCCCCCGACCCTCCCCGTGTGGGGTCCCTGGAGGTGGAGAGCCGGACCTTCCCGGCCTTATGATCCCCCGAGCCCAGGGCGAACTGCTCCGGCAACCGTGAGTAATCCCTAAAAAATCCCTGCAGAGATTGACGGTGCCGGACGGGTTGGGGGGGCGACGCACAGAGGCTACGCCTCACTGGCTGGATGTTAGCGGGTGGCCCAGCCCCGCGGCCTGGAAGACCCTTGGTCTGGCCTTGCGGCTGGGAGATGGGGTCGGGGATCTCCGTGGACTGGTTCTGCTGAGGAGAGCGGATCCCCCCCCCCCTCTCCCCTCCCCGGGTGGCCCCCGCGCTTTCCCCTCGGGCGATACCCATACTCACGGCCTGGTGCCCCACAGCCGGGGGAGGCCTGACAGAGAAGAGACACCGAGCCGGGACAATTAAGTTTGAAGTTGTCACCCCGCCCACTCGCTTAGCCATAAGGAACGGTGACCTAAGACTAATGCATGATATGTGGGCGGAGGGAAAGGCTGACAAGCAGAGGCAAAAATAAGCATCAATGGCCTCGGGCTAAGGGAACTGCTAAGCCACCCGCCGAAGCATATACACAAAGGCTGCGTCTAGCAGGAACAAATACCATATACAGCGATCACGCGACAGAGTCAGATACACAAATAGAAAACAAACATCACCAACACAACATAGCTAGACTGTCCCCCCCCCCTCTCCCCGGCCCTACCTATCGCCCCACCCCCCCCCCTCCCCCTATCCACCCCCCCTTTACCCCCCTCCCCCTCCTCCCCCCCTCCCCCCCCTCCCTCCCCCCCTCTACCTCCTCCCCCTCCCTCCCCCCCCCTCCCTCCCCCCCCTCCCTCCCCCCTCCCTCCCCCCTCCCTCCCCCCTCCCTCCCCCTCCCCCTCTCCTCCCTCCCCCCCCTCCCTCCCCCCCTCTACCCTCCTCCCCCTCCCCTCCCTCCCCCCCCTCCCTCCCCCCCTCTACCCTCCTCCCCCCCTCTCCCCCCTCTCTCCCCCCTCCCCCCCCCTCCCCCTCTCCCCCCCTCCCCCCCCTCTCCCCCTCTCCCCCCTTCCCCCTCTCCCCCCCCCTCCCCCCTCTCCCCCCCCCCTCCCCCCTCCCCCCTCCCCCCCCCCCTCTCCCCCCCCCTCCCCCCCTCCCCCCCCCTCCCCCCCCTCCCCCCTCCCCATAGTCCCGCCTGTCCCCCCCTCCCTCCGCCCCCACACGGAGACCCCCTTCCCTCACACCGCCCCGGCACACTACCGGCCATCCCATCGACCCCCCCCCCCCTCTCCCTACCTCTAAGAAGCGCCCAGCCACCCCTAGGACAGACTAAGAGAACTTCCCCCCACCACACACTTAGACACAACTACAACACCCCACCCAAAGAGCACATAGTACACAACCTAGAAAAAGAGCTAACATAAATTACACTCTGTTTACACAAGGCGGTGAGGCAAAACAAAACATCAGGACAATGTTAAAGTCTGCTTCAAACTGGTTTAGAATGTTATCTAGCACTAGATGATGCTATGTTGCGTGAAATGTTGTTGAGTTATGTTATGATAAGTTAAATTATGTTATATTATGCCAAAAATGTAAGATCCACTAGGGGAGTGTCTCTCCCAGACAAAAATGTGATGATACCCTGGATATATGATATATGACTGCTCATGTAACAGGTACTTAATAAAACTAACACCATAGACTCCCCCCCCCTCCCTTTTCCCTCCCTCG